>NC_048597.1:185915903-186165903 GCF_003668045.3 Cricetulus griseus
TCTATTTCCCCTTCTTGGTGGAGGGGTCCATGTATGTCTCTCTTAGGGTCCTTCTTGTTTCCTTGCTTCTCTGGGGCTGTGGACTGTAGGCTGCATAAAGAAAATGTGGTACATATACTCAATGGATGGAACTAGAAGAAACCATCCTGAGTGAGGTAACCCAGATACAGAAAGACAAATATGTACTCACTTATAAGGGGATGTTAGACATAAAGCAAAGAGATTGTTCATTTTTGATCCAACATTAATAGCTATCAATATAATAACTTGTACCTAAAAGAGACTCTTTTACTTTTTATTTTAAATTGTTTTACTCATTTTACATATCAATCATAGTTCTCTTCCCTCCCCTCCTCCTGCTCTCCTCCAACTTGCCCCCACCCCACTCCCTATTCATGCCCCGAAAAGGGTAAGGCCACCCCATGAGTCAACAAAGTCTAGCACATCAAGTTGAGGACCCTCCCCACTGCATCAATGCTGAGCAAGGCATCCCACCTTAGGGAATGGACTCCAAAAAGGAAGCTCATACACCAAGAATACATCCTGGTCCCACTGCCAGGGGCCCCATAAACAGATCAAGCCACACAAGTGTTACCCACATTCAGAGGGCCTAATTAGATCCCATGTAGACTCCCCAGCTGTCTGTCCAGTGTCCTTGAGCTCCCATGAGCTTGAGTCAGATGTCTTTATGGGTTTCCCCATCATGATCTTGACCCCCCCCCTTACTCATATAATCCCTTCTCCCTCTCTTTGATTGGATTCCTGGAGCTTGGCCCAGTACTTGACTGTGGATCTCTGCTTTTTCTCCCATCAGTTACTAGATGAAGGTTCTGTGAGATCAAAAACACTCATGACGGCTTATGCTGAAGAGGATGTAGAGTAAAGGGAACCACTCCTCCATTGCTGATGGGAGCACAAACTTGTACAGCTACTGTGGAAATCAGTATGGCAATTTCTCATAAAATTGGGAATCAGTCTACCTCAAGACCCAGTGTTACCACTCTAGGGCATATACTCAAGAATGCTTAATCATACCACAAGGATACTTTTTTAACTATGTTCAAACAGCATTGTTCATAATAGCCAGAACCTGGAAACAACCTAGGTGCCCCTCAACCAAAGAATGTATAAAGAAAATGTGGTACAGTTACACAATGAAATATTATTCATCTGTTTAAAAAATTGACATCATGAAATGTGCAGACAAATGGATGAGACTAGAAAAAAATCAACCTGAGTGAGGTAACTAAAACCCAGAAAGACAAACATGGTATGTAATCACTCATAAGTGGATGCTAATTGTAAATCAAAGGATAACTAGGCTACAATCCACAGCTCCAGAGATTCTAGATAACAAAGAGGACCCTAAGAGGGACACATGGGTCACCCTGGGAAGGGGAAATAAATGAGATAACCCGAGTAAACTGGGGGTGGGGAGGGTATAGGGGTGGAGATGGGGAATGAGAACAGGTGGGAATGGGTCTAGTTGGGTTAGGAATGGAGAGGGGGAGCAAGGAAAAAGATATCTTGATAGAGGGAGCCATTATGGGGTTAGAGAGAAACCTAACTAGGAAAATTCCCAGAATCCACAAGGATGACCCCAGCTAAGACTCTTAGCAGTATTGGACAGAGTGCCTGAACTTGCCTTCTCCTGTGATCAGATTGGTGACTACCCTAACTGTCATCTAGTAAGAAAGACTTTTAAAAGACATTTAGAAGGAAACAGTAACCCTGTAAAAGGGAAATGTATGCAAGGCAGCATATGACACTCAGTGTGTGCTCCATGTCAATCTAGCAGCATTCAACCCCATGTTACCACTTATCTAGACACTGAAATTATTTCCTCATTGGGATATCAGTGCCTAAACTTTGTTACATTAAATCCATTCTTGATAATGACAATGACCTTGGGAAAGACAGACTAGGAAAGACAGACTAGTATCTATGGTCCTTAGTTTCTTCATCTCATCTAAACAGGTATTGTAATTGAGAAGACTTGAGATAATGAATGTAAAGTATTTAAGCAATGTGACTACCTTATCAATATTCTACCATGGTCCTAAAGTTAAATGTGTTTGTAAGAATCTTTCTCACACACACACACACACACACACACACACACACACACACAAATGTGGGCATATTAAGTGACTATTCCTGACATATTGAATAAAGAGAGGCACTGTTCACATTCCAAAGAATTCTATATCAAGCCAAAGATGAAATCCATTTTTCCTCACTAACTCATTTTTATCAAATTTCTTCATATAATATAGACTCTTGACTCACTAGGAAAAACAGTCTTCGGAATTAAGAAGATTGCCTGTACCCTGGCATAGGCACATAGAATAGGATACTTTACAAAGAGAGTGCTAAGCTAGAGTGTAGCATGTCTTCAGACAGCACAGACAGTCAACCCTATCAGGGACTCTAGAGATGATGTTCTCCAGCCTTTTATTGGTGAAGAATTTGAAGCTACAACAGATGGCATCAGCTGACCATGGTTGTCATGTGTGTGGATACCAGGGACCTGGCATTTTCCCACCATGATGACATGCATGCAATACAGACACCACCTATGCAACAAACATCAAACTAGCTAGAACAATCCATGAGAATATGTCCTTCAACACCTATGCCATCATTTCCCAAGAAGTAAAGATGCCACCGCTTCCCAAATAGGAAAATAAAATAAAATGAATCACAGCTTACCTAGGAGTCAGAGAATCTTGCCTGGGGTATGGCTAGCTATTTTTGTGTAGGTCTTTGTTTCTGGGTCTGGAAAATCAGCCTTGAGAACAATTACTGATTTTCAAATTGTGTTTTCCAAATGCTTGGAGTTCTGCAGGATTTCCATGAGGGCCATCTTGGATGAGATGAAAGAGTCATTTAGAAATCAACCTTTCTCTATTAAGGTATCTCTTTTCTTGCTCTCTTTCTCTATTCTTCCCTCACCTTGATCTTCTTGATCCCTATGGGACCTCTGGCATTAGAACCAATATTTATCCCTAGTGAATGGACTTTGGGAGCCCATTCCCTCTAAAGAGATACTCTCTCAGCCTAGATACACAGGGGAGGGAGGGTCTAGGCCCTGCCCTAAATGATGTGACAGACTTTGATGATTCCCCCATGGGAGGCCTCACCATCCCTGGGGAGTGGATGGGGGTAGGAGAGGGAACTGCTATTGGTATGTAAAATAAGATTGTTTTTAATTTAAATTTAAAAAGAGGGAAAAAAGAAATTAACCTTTCCCCATACATTTTGTTAATTTTTCTTATTTGGACATTTAAGTTTTTAAATTCATTTTCAAATGTAATACTCCTTTATCCTACAAACGTTTTAGTTATTTTATTCTTTTCTATGGATTAATTTCTCAACAGAAATAAGGAAAGGAGGACAACTTCTGTGTTTACATGCTAAGACAATACTCTGATCATTGTACTGCACCAAAGACAGATTTGAAGCTATCATCACATTTAAAGAATCCTTAAGAGGTGCAAGAGAAAACTCTGTAAATGCCCCAAATATGGGTAAAAATGCTTTAAAGTACATACAAATTATAATATTGCAGACAGGGTTGCAAAAATTTAACAATAGGCAAAACTCCAATGAGTCTAAATTTTGTTCATCAGGCCATTCTAACTGGATTTTTGCTTTCTGTGCTGTTTTAAACTATTCCTTTTTTTTTTTTTTTTACCAAATTGCCTGCTCCTAGAGAACCATGGAGTCTTCCTTCTCTGTCACAATTCCCACTCCTTCACTAAGAAGCCATCAAGACAAGTTTAGCTGGTAAGCTCCCTTAGTTAATTTATTCATTCATTGGTTGAATCACTCATTCAAGTACTGGAATGGCCCAGGTGTCCAGGTGTTGAGGTTTTAAAAAGGCACATAATTCAAGTGCCCCAAGACAAGTGATACTGGAAACATCCTCTAGCAATGATAAAAGGTGAATGAAATGGTATGACATTTGCAGAGAGTCGAAGAAGTTGAGGAAGCCACCACCTAAGACTTGTAGTGTAGGGGTGGGCAGGGAGACTTGTAGAGGGATTGGTTAAGGAAAATCAGCTATCCAGTGAGGAA
Source organism: Cricetulus griseus (assembly GCF_003668045.3). Lineage (NCBI taxonomy): Eukaryota > Metazoa > Chordata > Mammalia > Rodentia > Cricetidae > Cricetulus > Cricetulus griseus. Next base: position 185,919,984 of record NC_048597.1, read on the forward strand.
AGAAGCCATAAGGGGGCTTTAAGGTGTTTCAGGTAGACAGACCACCTGCTCAGAGGCATGAATAGCATGGTATTTCTGGGGATCGCAGAATAATTCAGAATGGCAGGAGTGTGGTTCCCATTGAGTACAGGTCAGATGAATATGGTAATGAGATGAAGGTATGGTCTTTAGTCAGGCAAAATGCACAATGGTCCTGACAGGTCCATCAGAGAGACTTTGTGAGAAAGCTTTGTGGCCTGAGAACAGGAGGAATCCTGAGGATCATGCCACAGAAGAAGCTATGCTTGCCAGAGAAATCTTTTAAAGATAGAGGAGTCTATATATCAAAATGAAAGATGTCACTATGAAGTTGCAAGAATAAAAACCAAGACACAGTAGGTCACTTGAGAGTCCACATTCTACACAACAGAGAGAATAGCTGGAAGAGAAGGAAAGGGCAGGAAATGTCAAGTCACTGAATGGAGATTGTGGACTCCCTGCAGTGGAAGACTGGCACAGGCTTGGCACCAAAGTCACTCAAACTCTAAAATAACCTGACTCTTTTGAGAATGCCTTGCCAACTGCTATCCAAGACCTGATGCAGTGCTCTCCGCCTATCCAGGGAAGCATCAGGAAGGATAAGAGAGTCAAATACTGAAAAGGCTGACAAAGGAAGGGGCAAAGAAGCAGAATATGGGGTCTTCGTTTAGTGTCCTGGGAAAGGAGTGAATAGATGCTACAGAAAAGCTCTGCCCTATTTCCCGTTAAATCTCTGACTGGGCCAGCAAAATTCAAGAACTTTTCACTGGAAGGCATGAGACAGTCTAAAGAAAAGAAACTCATAAATGGGAGATATTTCTGGGTATCTTCAGAGGAAATAGCCATCATGTGAATGACTTCAAAAGTCATAGGAAGGTCCCCTTTGGGGCCACCCTGTGCAGCTGCTTCTCTTATAGCACACACTACTATGTACATGAATGTGTTCATACACATGAACAGACACACACATACCATTGTGGAAGCCCAAAATCTCCATAATTGTAACTCATTTGTCAAAACTTAGTAGAATGGTTTCCTCCACTGTAAACTTCCTGGAGAAGAGAGAAGCAGAAAAGGACTTCTATCTATCATGTTTATAAGTAGACATGAGTATCTGACTGCTTCTTATGATAGATGAGATGGAGAGAAAGAAATGTGCAAGACTGTATTTCTCATGGGATGGAACTGATCCCCTTACACAGATGAGGTCAACTGTTCTATTGTACTAAGTGTTCTAGTTTCATCTGTGGCTGTGATAAAACACTAACAAAAATCAACTTGGAGGGGAAAGGACTTACTTCATCTTACACTTCCAGGTAACAATCAATTATTGAGGAAAGTCAGAGCAGGAACTTGAAACAAAAATCATGGACATTGATTGCTGGATCACTCTCTGGCTTTCTTTGCCCACTTACTTACACAGTCCAGAACCACCTTCCTAGGGATGGTACAGCCCACAGTGAGTTTGGTCCTCCTGAATCAACTAACAATTAAGACAATGGTCCATAGACAAGTATCCCATAGGCATACCTGGTCTAGGTTGAGGTTCCCTCTTCTTAGGTGACCATAGGTTGTAACAAGTTGATAATGAAGATTAACCAAGATGCTGAGAAAGCCGCTAGTTAACAAAAATTCAGTAGAGCATCTTCATAGTTCTGCCATGGGGTGCTTTTGGATACATCCCTATGGCTGGATGGTCAACTGTGTTGCTCTAAGCCAGCCCTCCAGGCTGTGATCCCAGAACACACAGGACATTAGTGAGGGCAATGAAAGCAGGACCAAGAAGTAAAAGCCTGTGGCTTTCAAGAACTTGAAATCTCACGGGAGAGAAAAGTCCTGAGTATCTTGAGAAACATTCACCTTGCTAGGAAGTTAATGTAAAGTGAGAGATGGAATCTTAGATCCAGCATCAGAAGTGGTCACATCCATAGAGAGTAAAAGTCACCTCTCAAAACCACACCAGCCACAACTCTGTGACTTACTGGATGGATCAAAGGTATGTTTTCCCAGAAAAGAAGTCAGTTAACCTCACAAGGAAAGCATGTGAAGAAAGAAACCATAGCAGAAATGCCAGCAGAGATAATTCTTGTATCTTCCCTGGCTGGGAACATGAGCCTTCACACATTCTTTTACATCCTCTGAGATAACAGTAAAGCCATTAGTTTAATTTGTGAGTTTATGGCAAAGTTCTGATGAAGTTTGTTTTGTTTGTGATCTTATAATGGCTCATTTTTAATCCCACCTTCTTCATAATTTGAGGCACAGGCTTAACTCTCTGTGGATCTACACAATATATAGACTGCAAGCTTGCATATGACAAAAGAGGCTTCCCACATAACTTAGTAACAGTGTTAAAACCCTGCATTTGACAGGACCCTGGGGAATGATGTAGGTCAGAGAAACCTCTGCTATGGAGGTCAGACTGGTTCATAGTTTCTAGTTCTTGTTCTGCCTCCACCTATCATCTCAGAGGCTTGTAGAGGTCCTGTTCCATGGCTGTGCTGAAGACTCTTTTCTGATAACAGGAGTGGCCACTCTTCATTTCACTCTTACCAACTGCTAAGAAAATGAGGCAAGAACTTAGCATCCATTATCTCATTCCAGTTTCATGATGATGTCATCTGATCACGTTAGCATCCTTGTCCTTGGGAAGACCTTCTCAAGACCATGAAATGAGAAAAAAGGGGGGCTGGAAAGATGGCTCAGTGGTTAAGAGTACTGATTGCTCTTCAAAAGGCCCTGAGTCCAATTCCCAAAAATAACATGGTGGCTCACAACCATCTGTAATGAGACCTGGTGCCTAATGAGATCTCTTCTTCCTCATCTACCATGAGGAAGAAGAGAGAGAAGTGTGGCCAATCTATCAAACTTCAAGCTTACCCACCCCCTCCAACAATGTTCCATCTTCTAAATGTAGCAAAATTTTCTCATAAAGCTCCCATAAGCTGCATACCATGTTTTCAAACACAGGAGCCTCTGAAGGATATTTCAACACCATGATATGTATTCTAACTGGGCAACTGATAAACTAATGGTGGCTTGCAGGCCTACATGCAAACAGAACACTGTATACATAATAAATAAATAAATCTTTAAAAAAAAAACAAAGAGAATATAAGCAAGAGACTTTTGCTCAGTGCTCATTTATGAGTATAGTCATTTATACTGCTGTGACCAAATACCTGATAGGAAGCTACTCAAGGAAAGAAGGGTTTTCTTTGGACCACAGTTTAAGGTGAAGGCATGGTGGTAGGAGCATGAGACAGATTATCTTATTGCATCTACCATGAGGAAGAAGAGAGAGAAGTGTGGCCAATCTATCAAACTTCAAGCTTACCCACCCCCTCCAGCTATGCTCCATCTTCTAAATGTAGCAAAATTTTCTCATAAAGCTCCCATAAGCTGCATACCATGTTTTCAAACACAGGAGCCTCTGAAGGATATTTCAACACCATGATATGTAGTCTAACTGGGCAACTGATAAACTAATGGTGGGTGGGTTGAGAAGACAGATGAAATTGGATAGATCAAAGATCCACAGCCCTTCTGCAGCCATGATTGAAAACTTGACCTTCTCTAAAGCTAAAGGCCACAGGCAAACTGACACTGGTATAAGAATAAAATATCAAAAGAAGACAAGTGTGTTACATTTTATAAAGAAAATTTGTGAACAGTATTGTATTCCAGTTGTCTCCCTTTCAACAATCTTCTCTGATGTGGGTTAACAGTGTTCCCCAGGAGCCCAAGGAAGTAGACAGATAAGTGAACTCATGAATAACCAAATGTACCTGGGAGCTGAATCATGCAGAGGGAAAGAAACAGCTTAAGTAGCAAGATAATTCTACCACAAATGGCAAGCTTGGGTAGGACTTCCCAGTAGGTGGCTTCCATTAACAGCCTCAATATTGTCTAGCACAGATGGTTCACACTCATCTGGTTCCAAAGCGCCTTTGTGATGTTCTCTGACCATAGAGCACTAGACAGCTCTTCTTCCACTCTGGCTATAACACTCCTTCCTAGGCTTACACTTCATTTCCTCTGTGATTTGTTTTGTTCATAATGCATTGGTTATTTTTTTTGTTGCTGAGACAAAATACACAACAAAAGAAACCTAAGGAAGGAAGGGTATATTTTGGCCCATGGTCTGATGCTCCAGTCCATTATGGTGCAGAAAGCATGGTGGCAAGAGTGTGAGGTAGCTGGTCACACTGTTTTCAGTCAAGAAGCAGAGAGAGGTGAATGCTGGTACTCAGCTTGTGTTCTCTTTGCATCCATTCTGGGACTCTAGTATATGGAATGAGGGCATCCACATTTAGGGCATATCCTCCCTCTTCACCACAATCTAGATATTCCATCCTGACATGCCCATGTTTTCTAGGGATTCTACACACTGTCAAGGTTACAATACTAACCCTCATAGTACATCTTCTTTTTAAAAAACCTCTTAGCTATCATCTCTAGTCAAAAATCTCTGACCTACTGGCCAAAAGCCCACTTGAAATTCCACTTCCTGCAGCCCAACTATCAAGGCAATGAAACTTCTGAAAGTCTGCAAGTAACTGGAGACACCAGTAGACTTTCTCAGGATCTATTGTAGTTTCTGTTAATGGATGCTGAAACACATGAGGCCTCCCAATGCAGCCTCCATCCACCTCACCAATGCTCTAAGACTCAAAAGGCATTCCAATGTGTCAATGTAAGCACTGGTGTCTCAGATTAAGCCTAATCAAAATGAGGAAGTAGATACATCATCTATGTTGGGTTTGTCTATCTATACAATTCATTTGCATTCACTCCCTCCCTTCTTTCCTCTGAATAGACTTCTTGCTGTCCCACCACTGAGACTTCTCTCCCTTCAGCAAATGCCCATGATTCTGGGTTCCGTATGGCTAGCAAAAACTGCCACAGTATGTAAAGCTCACCATCCCTGCTTTACTATTTACATTTTTATTTACTTGTTTCAAACCACTTATTTCAAACCACGGAATGGATCTGTTTCATTCACTTTTATGTCTTTTTGAGTGAGGTAAGAGCCTGGTACACACATAGGATTTAATAAATTTGACTGAATTATTGAATGAATAAATGAGTGGAAAAACTGTAGAGTTCCCTGTCAGGCTACAGGATGTGACTGGGGCTCTCAATGACAGTAAGTGAACTAGGATAATGCTGCAGGTCTGCATCTGGAGCTGTCCTTGGTCCTGGATGATTGTGCTGGGTCCATTCCTAAGCCTGTGCAGACCTTGTCAGCTGTGCCACTTCAGAAAGCTCCAGCCTTGGCTTCCAGCAATCACTCCACTCTGTATCCACTGCATCTTTTCATATGACTCCTTTCTGGGCCTGGCCAGCTGCAAAGTTGATTACAGCCTTGGCTTGGCCACTAACATGTGATGAATCCCTTGCGATGCCCTAATCCAGGAGCCAGGTCCCTTGATGCTTTTCCAGGAAGGTCCTTGACCACCTGTGTTGAACAGCAGGGGACTCGGGCTCAAATGGAACAAGAGACTGTATGAGGAGGAAAAAGTTCTAGGCATCTCAGAAACAGCATCCTCCTTGTAAAGGGGACCCTAGGCCATCCAAGGAAGACTAAGAAACACAGGCTTTTATGGAGTGCTTCTTGTCATACCCTACCCCCTCAAGAGTCACATAGGGGCAGATATTAGGAGAGACAATCCTTGACATGGACCCAAGGAAAAGAGGATGAGCTCCAACCCAGGAAGCACCTCTCATCCTTTTATATCTCTGAGTGAGTCCTGGATGTGTCTTTGTATATAGCAGAGGAATTAAATTGTATCTGGAGCCACAGCTAAATATAGTTTGCCAATACTGAAAAAGTGAAATTTCAGGTAAGTTTGAACAATTCTATTTTGTAACTCTTTGTGCGTATTGGTTGTATGTTAAGCCAAATTACTCTTTCCAGATTAAGGACTTTAAAAAATTCTGATTTACATTAATTTAGGTGTTCTGAATGTTGTTTTATGACCAACATGTGTATGTGTGTACATATGTATGTACAGGTGCATGTGTGTAAACATGAATGTGAAGGCCTGGCAACAACCTTTGGAATCATTCCTTAGACACCTTTGACCTTCATTTTGGAGGCAGGGTCTCTCACTTAGGCTGGGCTATCTGGAGAATAAGCCCTAAGGATCATATCTCCATCTCTCACCTCACTGGGATTTCAAGAACATACCACCATGTTATTTTTAAACAGGGGTTCTGGATATCAAACATGGATCTACATTTTTGCCAGGTAATCACTTTACCAACTGAGCCCTCTTCCTGACCTCACAATCATCCTTTTATATGTTACATTTTTATTTTTGAGACCCAAAATCATCTTAAGCACCAGCCAAATATGTTCATCATGGTTGTTGCTGACAGTGCAGTTTTCTATGTACAGGGTTTTTTTTTTCCTCTTTTCATGTGTTTGTGTGTGTGCATGTTCATGTGTGTGGGGGATGTTGTATGTATGAAGGTGATTTGCTTATGTGTGTGCATTCATGTGGAGGCCCAAGGTTGATTTGGGAATCTTCCTGATCAGTCTTCCACTGTATTCTTTGAGTCAATGTCTCCCAGTGACATCCAAAGCCTGATGATACAGCTAGTCTAGCCAGACACTTTCTCAGAGGATCCCCCATTTCTGCTTCCTGAGGCTGGAATTAGAGGAGACCCCCCATGCCTTCTTTGAATTTAACTGTGTCTGCAGATCCAAACATTGGTCTCTGTGCCTACAGGACAAGCACTTTAACAACTGAGCCATACCCTTAATCAACCTCCAGGTTCTAAGTGGTATATCATGTCCCATCCCACTGCATCTACTCGGGTGGTCCTGCCAAGAATTCTGACTGACACATACTTCCTAAGTCACAGTCCCCCACCCAAACATTATACCCAAAATCATACCAAGTGGCTAGAAGGTAGAATGATAAGAACAGCCTTTGATCCATCATTCATTGTAGTTGAAGCCCAAAAATTGAAACCTGGATCATAATAGTCAATAGTCCCTCAGTCACAGCATCATTTGAATCATATAACATTGGGCTTTCTCACCAAAGTCCTGCAACCACCCTAGAAAGTCTCATTTGCAAGTCCCCCTCTCCCTTTCTGTGTGTGCATGGGAACTCATGTGCACACTTCATATATAAGCATGTGTGTATGACTGTACGTATACATAGAGCATCTGTGGCCTGCCACTTTGTAGGTCAGAAAAGAGAACCTGACATCCGTAGCCTCAGGTTTTACTGGCCAGGTAATTGTACACTCAGGGACCAGCACAATGTTCGGGTTTCTTGTCTCTCAACTCAGCTTTGCAAGTGTAACAACTGCTGCGTTCAAAGGACACACCAGCCTCTGAGGAATTAAGGCATCCCATTAGGAAGCTGATGACCTCGGCAGCTGTCAGAGCTGGAAATTGGCCGTGGTGTGCCTCTTGGCCAACCCTGCACATCTGTGAAAGAAACCAGTCACGCTTGAATCACTCCTCCTTTGTCTTCGTGGATTTTAATCTTCCCTCTAAGCCTAGGGGTGTTTATAAGACATCAGAGAAAGGAAAGGAAAATATGTTCTCTATTCCCTTGCTCACCCATCCCACTTCCAGATTCTACCACCAAACAAGCCAGCCAAGGTTGAAAGTTCAAATTGGGTGTTTTCCATCTTTCAAGTCTGTTGCCATTAACATTGTCTCACCATCAAAAAGCTGTGGCTACAGAGACAAGAATACTTCAGATCCAACCTTTAGAGTAGGGCAGACTGCTTAAAGAAAACTTGTTTGCCTTGTTGTGTGATTGGCAGTATCCTTTCTTACCACTAAGCCCTGTACCATTGAGCTCCCATCTCCAGGTACATTCCCCATTGGTTCTCACCCAAGTGGCTCTGGCGTCCATTAAGCAACCCCTCTCTATGTCAAATATTTCTTTCATCTACTAATGAGTTCCAAAAAACACATCTCTACCTAAAGCCTTTGTAATAGAATAGAAAAGAGACTGAGATGCCACAAGCCTGGCAGAGAAGGCAATCTGGACACAAGGCAGGTCCCCCAGGAATTGCCACTGCATTAACACGTCTCCATCTCCTAGACCACAGGTCTCCCTCACAAAATAAGAAGTCTGTATCCAAAAGGACTTTCCAACCCTAAAGTCCCATCCCCTATGCCTCTGCTTTAAATATACGTGTGCCATCCCCTAGCCTACCTCTACTTACTAACTGATATATATATATATATATATATATATATATATATATATATATCCTAATTTTGATTTCTGTGGACCTCAGAAATGTTGTTGTTTGTATGTTTTGATAATTAAATAAGAACAGACTAACACAGTTTCTTGACCTTACATTATTCGCATTCTCAGGTAGATTATGAAAGTTTTAGCCAAAAGTCTTGGCTAATAATGTTGAACATGTAGGTGAACAGAAATACCCGTATATAGTAACATGGCCAACCAAACCACCCAGAGAACGTCTCATTCTGACATTCTACCATCAGGAAGACTCTGCTTGAGTTGTAAACATCTGCCCGCCCCAGTATTCACAGATGCTGAAACAGCTTGGGATGGCAAATGCATTTAATGATGATGAAGTTACCCTCCCACCCCTAGAGGGTGCTGTTTTGAAAAACTAGTGAAGAGCCTGCTGAGCTACAGAACATAGTCTTTCAGACCCAGAAAGTTCTATTTTCTAAGCTCTATTCTATGATGTTATAATATCCTATAAAATGCTGTTTTTCCATAAATAAAAAACTTCTTTGATGGTGAAGATAATAATTAATTGAGCTAAGGCAAGAGAGCAAACTGGATGGCAAGGGCAAAGGCCAAAGAAGATCTCTTTTTAGATATATAAAATTAAATTTCCAATAGGTTATCTTTCCAATAAATATCTATGCTAAAATACAGTATTAAGCAACAGTCTGTGCTAAACTAACTACATTTCTTTTTTTTTTAATACTGTTGTTAGTTTTTCCCCACTATCCTGCCTTCTATCCCTGTAGGAAGGAAAAATCCAGGCAAGCATCCTCAAAACGCCAGGGGGTACGCAGCACAATGTGTTTCCAACCACTGAAACACTCTCATTGTTTACACACTAGCCACACCACTGAGAGGGTGACCTCTTTCCCCCACTGACAAGTGAGCATGAACAGCCCTGCAGACTTTGATTGGCGGTTCACTGAGTCTCTGACCTTGAATGACATTGCTGGCAGGTTTTGATTGGCAGGCTGCAGCACTGCAGACCACCTCCAGTACACAGGACCACTCTCCAGAAATTAGCTCTTATCTTTTCAAAAAACACTCTTGTGATCCCCAAACACAGGCTAAATGTACAGCAAATGTGGCTGTGGGCATCAAACACAACCTGATAAAGAAGGAATGATCTTTAGCGTACAACCTCCAGATCTAGCTTTAATTGGCACAGCCAGTGATGCAGCTGGTCAGCCTGGAGTGCATCTCCATGAGGCCCTCTGTCAGAATGAAATGGAAGAAATGCAGACAGACACACAAATATGCTTTGCATGGAGTTACTGGATGGTCCTTAACACACAAATAAAAACATCTGGTGACATGTTATAGGGTTCAGCTTCTCTCTACTTAAAAAAAAAAAATCCTAGACAGGAAGCGTGCTCTTTACAATATTCTAGTGGGTTAAAACAAGCTGGATTCCACAGTCTACCAAACCTCCATAAGTTTCCTAAATGAATGAGGATATGGCTCTATGACAATGCCAAACCTGCTTAAGAATATCTGCCTTGCTTTTAAAATACTGAACCAGGGATGGAGATAGGATTTGGTTGCCTGACAAGCATGAGGCTCTGGGTTTGGTCCCCAGTACTAGATAATCCTGGGTGGTGGAGCACACCTATAACCCCAAGGTACAGGAGGTAGAGGAAGGAGAATATGAAACTCAAGATTGCCCTTGGTCTACATGGGGAACTGGAGGCTAGCCTGAGATACATGAGACCCCGTCTTGAAAAAAATTAAAATATTCCTAATAGCAATTAAAATGAGCTTCCAGCTATACCTGGTGTGGAAATAGTCATGGTCCACCTGTCCTCAACCTTAGTTTCTGCAGAAACTCTGGAGTAAGAGAATATAAAAACTGCAAACCTTGAAAGAGGACAAGACAGAGATAGCAACATATTTGGGGAAGTCAGAAAGTAGAGGAATTAACAGACCCAATTCAAAAACTACACATCAAAGCGAAAGGTAAGGAAATGAGCCAGTTTCCCCCAACAGTGACTGGGGAAGACTCAAGATTTAGAAAGAAAGGAGCCATGTCACTGAGAACAGATGACTGTCTGCATGAGAATCCCTGGCTCCCTCCCCACAACGAAGCAGGCAGAGCTCTCCTATCCCACAAACAGGTTTATTTTATGGAGAAACGACCCAAGACACCCTAAACTTGTTCCACACAGGTATAGCAAGAATAGTGCAGTGAGAGCAGACACGGATCAAGAAAAGACCGCATCATGAACAGACGCCTCCACACTCCGTGAGCCATTCAGCCGAGACACTGTTGACAGCCAGGCCTTGTCCCCTTGTCACAGGTCAGGTTTCCAGGGAGAAAGAGCTGAAGTGGTGGGGGTTGTGTGCAGAGGGAGCATTGAAAACAAGTCCAACACCTGTAGAGCAGGACCTGGCAAAAGAGGGAGTAAGTGTGACTGGGAAGGACTCATTTTTCCCATGGAGAGACCTGAAATGGGCTCACCCTTCAGAGTTGGCCATTTTGAAGCAAGATGCCAGATGCTGTGCTATCTAGGAACCCATCCATGAATGTGGGTTGCTCTCTGCTGCTGGAAGCAATTCAGAAAGGAACACAGATAAGGGCTTTCTCATGACAACACGGCTAGTGCTGGCTGGGTGGATGGGTGACTGGTTTCATCCTCAAGGAGAAAGCATATCTGTAGGTAATGTTCTGGTATTGGTTAGATACCACCACTGCCCTGTCAAACTCACATTTGCCACTGGTCAGAATTAACAACATACTCTAACAGAGAAGATGGGCTGGTGATTATGTAATTATAATTAAACAGCAGCTATTCTCACAAAATGATGGGACTAAGGGTTATTTTCAGGTCTGAGAGACTGGAAGTGTGGAGGTTCTGGTGTGCTTTCTAGGTTGAATACAAATGATCTGGATGTGTCCACTTAGAGAGACACAGAGGATCGTGAAGACAGAAATGAGAGGACTGTGTACAAAGACTCCAGTCCAGCCAGCCTATGCCATAAGCCCCAGGTCCCTGTGAGATACTGTTTCCAAAAACAAAGTAGATGGCCACACTGAGAAATGACACCTAAAGCTAACCTCTGACTTCCACATGTACACACAAAATACATGTATCTGTACCTGCACACACATATGCACACCCACATGCATCTTCACACACACACACACATACACACACACACACACACACACACACACACACACACACACACACACAAACACCACATATAACCTACACAGATGTACACATCCGTTCATTCACCTACATGACACACATGCACACACAATCCTTCCAACTGAGCTACCTCTCCAATTCAGCTGTAAGAATTTGATTCAACAGCGTTTATTTTCATACTCATGGAGTCAGAACCATTGAGTCCAAACCAGTGTGCTCTTCTGTCTTTTCTACCTACTGAAGCTGTACCCCTTGGCTCCTGGCTCCCTTGGCATAGCTCTCTCTTCAGCCTTCAGAACTAATGGCCTACCACCGCACCTTCTTGCTCTGACCCTTTCTAAGGATACTTGTGATTGCATTTAGTGCTCCCCCCAATGTCCTTTCTTAAGACCCTTGGGTTAATCATGACAGCAAAACTAAGGTTTGAGGCAGACAACATTCCAAGGTTCCAGGTTTTCAGGTGTGTATACCTTGGGGAGAACATTATTCATCCTACTTTGGTTGATCATCCAAGATCAATGTCAAAATATTCATCTAAACCCTGATGGTTCATAATCGGTCTGGGTTTCAAACACAAGCAGCCAAACTCAAGGATATGAAAGAAAAATACCCTAAAATCCAAACCTAAACATAACCCTTTTTTTAAAAAAGTGTTTTGAAGCAAGATCAGAAGATTCCATCTCTTAAGAAAAATAGCCCACAGTTGTAGGAGACTTGGCATCTAGCAGGAGCTCCTAGCCATTCAGATGTTCTGTCAGCAGCCAAAGCTAGAGAATGACCTGTCTAACTGGATTGGCTGCCTTACGGTCCAGAAGTTAACAAATCAGAGTGACAGATACACTCAACTCAGCCATCTGGGATTTGGTTCCATACCCAAATAGAATTGAAGTCTTCTGTTTCTATGGAACTGTTTGCAACAGTGTTACTATGGCTTTAAACTATCTGTCTGGTTTTCAAAGAGTTGAAAACCAGTGAATAAATGTATTAATTTTGAACCTCCTTCTTAACTACTGCTAATCAACTAAACATGTTGTGAGTTTGACCAATCATGCCAGCTCTCTCTGCAATATCACATGAGGTTCCTCTCCTTTGATAAATTAATACTATCCTTGGCAGGTTTTCGCTAAGATATGAGCTAGATTTTTTTCATCTTCTCAGAATACCACCAGTCTCATGCGATTATGTTCCTGTCTACAATGAGGTAACTGGTTTTGTAGTGTTAAACATTTGGGATTTAATGGAGCCAGGCCTTGAATGTTAACTTCCATCTTTCACCATCAGAGCATATTGAAATGGTCACAGATGAGATGGAAATGGATTCTTCCATGGCGGTTCCATTCTTACAGGTCTTTCTACTGACTCTCTCCTGCCATCTCTTTTTTAGTTTTTCAGAATCACTCCATGAGCACTTGTCATATATAAGTCACTCTACAAGCATCCCTATTTCGGACTCTCAGAGTAGAAAGGAACAAAGGTGTATGGTGGAGGTCACCGCCCATGTACCTATGCCCCCTACTAGATTTCATCCTACCCAGGAACTGTACCCAGACTACTGATTACATGGGATGCAATGAGCTAATAGTGTTCCTCAAAATGTGCATACACATGTGAACTTCAGGACTTCTCCTTGCCTAGACATGGGACCTTCAACCATAAATTCGATAAGAATATTGTGGTCAAGTGGTCTTAGGGTTAGTCTGGTTCAATAACAAGGACCCTCTGAAATGATCATCTATCTTGTGACGTGTGGAGAATGCACTTCCCTTGTTCTGTTGTCACAGGAAATGCCTTTCCAGGATATTTTCCTGGATTTCCCCGTTTTTTTTCCCTAGTAGACAGTTCGTTTTAATGCTACTGACCTTGACCACACAACCTTTTTTCTTGGTCTCTTTCTTTCTTCCCTGACATGTCAGCAGCATTCCTACAAGGGTGTCCACCCCTTAGAACAGCACTCCTCACATCTTTGTTTCAGCCAGCAAGTTTTTAGAGTCATTAAAGCTAATGAGTATATTTTAGGAAACCACCATTTGGGTTAAATTGGCCAAATTTAACCCATTTGGGTTAAATAGGCCATTTCTCTATCCTCACAATCAACCAAGATGATAAAATAGGGGCTTTTAAAGATCTATTTTAGTTGTGTTGTGTTTTACATGGGTGTTGCTGTGTGTCTGTGCAGAAGAGCTCAGTGTCCTCAGGAGCCAGAAGAGGGTGACAGATCCTCTAGAGCTGGAGTTACATACACTTGTAAGTCACCTGATATGGGTACTAGGAACCAAAGTCCGGTCCTGTGCAAGAGCATCAAGCACTCTTGACTGCTGAGCCATCTCACCAGCCCCAACAACCAGTTTAACTACAGCTTTCCAGCTCTGCATAAAGCATAGCCTTGACTAACCAGCCAGATTGAGACATGAGAAGTTTAAAAAACCACTGTGCTCTAATATAAGCTCTGACAAAGAAGGTGGTTAGCTGATTTGTCCTTTACTGGTCATGTCACAGGACATCTGGCAAGTGTAAACACTGTAAACCAAGCAGGGGCTCAGAAAAATCTGTCTTGGTTGCACAGAAAAGCAAAGGTGAGATGTGATCGTCAACATCAGGAGAACCAAGGAGAAGAGTGAAGAGCTCTATACCTAGAAACAATGCAGGAGAACCCAAACCCAAGGGATGCCTCCAACTTGCAGCTGGATAAACAACTAATGAGAAAGAGCAAAGTCTTGTGGGAGAAAAATCCACCTTCTCTAAACACTAAGGACAGGCACCATTCAAACAGGAGGTAAGAGTATTCACAACTATGGAGGAAGAGTCAAATCCAGACAAGCTCATTCCAACAGGGAGTAAAATTCTGTCCAAGAAAGTAAATAAAATCAGGATAGTGGCGGAGCTGATGAGACCATTCAGTGGGCAAGAGTAAGCACAATGGCTTAAGTTAGAATTCCAGCACCATGATGGAGGTCAGCTCTCTTCCACAGCGTAGATACTAAGTCCCTGCTGCAGAAATTAGCTCCCATCCTCTGGCAAACCGCTTTTCTTCTCAACCTTCTTCTCTTCTGTTCTCAGTCTTTTCCAGTATCATAATAAAATGTGTTCACTGAGAATATCCAGCATGCGCTGGGCATTGGTGGCACACGCCTTTAATCCCAGCACTCGAGAGGTAGAGGCAGGCACATCTCTGTGAGTTTGAGGCCAGCCTGGTCTCCACAGCGAGTGCCAGGATAGACTCCAAAGCTACACAGAGAAACCCTGTCTCAAAAAAAAAACAAAAAAACAAAAAACAAAAAAACAAAAAGAAAAAAGAAAAAAAAAGGCATATCCAGCATGCTAGACCCCCGGTCCAGGACTCTTACATGGACTTACCTGTCAGTCACTAGAGAAGCAGCTTCATTTCCTATCCCCATTTTACAGATGTGAAAACTAAAGTACTCAGATTAGATTGTCTGATATCAAACCTCTGTGAGAAAGATTGATTCTAATACAAAAAGTATGTCTCCATGCCTACATGCTGAGCCAAGACTCTGAGATTGCTCTCTGTCAATGGGTGTTGCACTCTTCTCCTCACTGTGATGTTATTGGGAAATGGAAATACCTTTTCATGATTCATATTAGCATTCAACCAATGTCCTGGGTGCATGCATTTGACAAGCTCTGATATCAGTGACTGTGAGAGATCGGCTCCAGCCACATCAGATCCTGCTGGGACCTGGTAAATTGGACTCAATCCCAGACAATAAACCCAATGGGCAGAGGAGCCAAACCCCAGCAGAAGCCTGCAGTCCTGTTCCACTCACCATGCACCCAGGAAGCACTGTAGCTTCCGGAAGCCGAGGAAGAAATTCAAAAGGGGTGGGGAGTGGGTGGGAGACACCATGCCTTAGGAACAGAGTGAGAAAATCAATAGGAAGGTGGATCTTTCAAGAGTCCCTGGGTATGGAGAGAGAGAGAGAGAGAGAGAGAGAGAGAGAGAGAGAGAGAGAGAGACGGCAGCCGGGCATGGTGGACTTCAGTGGCTGAAGTGTCTACCATTGACCAACAAGGTAAATCAAATCTGCTGCCAATACATTCTTCTGCTGTCCAGATAAAAACGGCAGACTAAGCCGCTGAACTTTCACCCTTCACCCCCGCTCTTCAAGCCAAAGTACAGATTAAAAAAAATCAATAACCCCAATCGATGGGAAAATATTTTTAGTCTCTAACTGAACGATATGTTTTGACAAGGCCAAGGAGGAGCACAAAAGAATGGCAAAAGATAAAAGGCAGAAAATTAGGAATTTTCTTTATTGGGCGAGGTGGAAGCACCGATCACTCTCTCTTACCCCAGTGACATCTGTCCAAATTATCTCGCAGTAAAGAAATAAAGTATAAGGAGATGGATTTACAAAAATGGAATGATTCACCACTGAGCACCTTAAAACCTGTGATTGCTACCATTTTCCGTGGCCATTTCCAAGAAGGCAATCTAGAGACGCCTCGGTTCGGACACAGTCAAAGGGAAGCATGTCCCCAGTGTGGACAGAGCAAACAATGAATCTGCAGAGCCCTCTGCCTCCACCCCAGCCTGAGATCACATCCACCACTGAACACGTCAGAAAGTGTTTAGAATCCTTGCAATTTGGATCCATTTCCTCGCAAAATATCCACTGTTTTTCATAACCCGGGACCCTGGAGGCACTTTCATAACTGAGCAAATTAAACACATCATATCACTGGGTCTTGGGAAGCCTTGAGCAGTGATTTATTTTTGTGCCTCGCCTGAGCCGGCTGTATTTCCTAAAATTATTTCACTTTTTCCCACCTCTATTGAATAAAAGTGATGAAGAAACATGATACCCAGAAGGATATAAACAGGAGTTGCACAGCAAGGTTGTTTGTTTTTGCACGAGAAAATCTTGGAGCCAGAGAACAGCCTCAGCAACCAATTAACATGTTCAATTATTTATCCCCATCACAATTGGTAAAGAGATAGATTTATGGGATTCAAAAATCTATATAAACCCGATAGACTGGGGTTGGGAGCGCTAGCAGCCCGTTTTGCTTATTTATGCAATTTTCCCTCTGATATCAATACCCCATCTGTTGTCCCATGGCCTTTGAAGTGAATTTAATGACTGCCATTTGACTACAATTCCATATTTGGTTCTTTTATTAGAAGTTTAAATATACATTTCTTTTATAAACATGGACTCAGGCTGAGGGTCACCACTACATGCTGGCAGCCAATTCAACCCACAAAAATAAACTCAGTCAATTCAATAAAACAGACTGAGGCCAACACTTTGACATCATGTGTTTTTGGCAGGCAAAGCATATCCATTCAGAGCTATGGGATTGGCCAGTTCTGACGTTGTTAGGAAGTCACTTCATTGTTAAAATCAACAGGACCACACAGCAGCTATCATTCTGGAGGATGAAGAAGTGTAAACAGGCCAGTTTCCTAAGGCTGCCCCATCAGATCACACACCCAGCCTTGTACTTGTGGATCCTATTTACCCAAGTAGCAGAAGTTCTCTTGAGCTATTACTACATCTCTTAACAGGCCCCTAGTATACTTGGACCTGTCCTGACTGTTAGCAGTGTGCTTCCACCTCTCTAATGACGAAATCATGCAGCCTTTCTTCTCTTTTCTGAGTGTCAGATATATACACCAGGCTCTCTATGCCAAGCACCTGTACAAGCCTGATCTCATGTATCCTCAAAACAAGCCTACAGACAAATAGTACTAATTCAAAATTGCACAAAAGATGAAGCAATTGCCTAAGACCATACCAGCTAAGTGCTACAGACAATGGATACATCAATGTCTCTCTGATTCTGACATCTACATCACTATCTCATTCATCTGTTTCTACTACCAAGACAGAATAGATTTGATCAGATTCACTGTCTATGGGGGTTGAAATGACAATAGACTTGTAGCTGATGGTATCTCATTCATTCTGACATCCTCAAATGAACATGATGAATACTTTAAAGCCATTAGCTATAATGAATGCATTCATTATGTTACCAAGATATTTACATGCACATCAGGACTCTGGTTAAGGAATTCGTGTCCTAGCAAAGAAAAGGATTAATGTATTCTAAGTACACATAAGGGCATCCTGAGTATACTTCACCAGGTGTGCCAGAATCCAGAGTACTGATGAGGCCCACAAAAAACATCTTTCCTCAGTGTTTTCCAAATATTGCGTTATTAAAGTGCCTTATTTCACACATTTCACACATGGCTGTCCATAAAATACATGCTTCTGTTTGCCTATTTGTTTAGTCCTCTTTTCAAAGTGCCCCGAGTATTCTGGGCATGAGTTCTCTCCTTCTGAGGCTCCCTGGAATAGTTGTAGTGGTGGTTTCTTGAAGCGCTAATAATTGAAATGAGTTGGTAATTATGACATCGAATGCTTTCTCTGTAGCCAGGAAGTGTGATGAGTGCTTGAACTAGCTAACAGAAACACATCAAGCCACTTCCAGGATAGCTATCATAAACATCCATTATTATTATCATTACTGTCTTCAGCTGGTAAGTCACCACTGTGAAAACCCAGAATGACACCAAGCATCACTGTCACCTGCTCCTTCCATTGATCCTTTTCTTCCTATTCAGAAGCATTTTAGCTTGGTGTCCACCCACCTGCCTATAGTTTGCTTACTGGCTACTGCCTGCCTACTCTTGCTTTAATGGCTTCATTATATCCAAAGCCCATGGCCAAGGCCAAAGCTTCTTCTCTTTCCTCCCAGGACTTTCCCATTTTAGATCTTGTTTAAACATCAATCCTTAATCTGGTTTCAGTGGTTTCTGTGTAGTTCAAAATAGGGATGTGCTTTCTTTTGCTTTGCTTTTCCTTTTCCTTCCCTCCCTCCCTTTCTTTTACTTCTTGTAGACATTCAGTTTCCCCAGCATTGGCTATTGAGATCTGTTTTCCTTTCCCATTTTATCTCCTTGTCATCCCTGTCAAGGGTTAGTATACACCTGGGCTTGGTTCTGTACCCCCATCCTGTTTCTTTGTTCTAGAGATCTACCTGCCAATACCCTACTGTTTTAATCATTTTAACTCTATAGTATATTTTTTAATTTGGTTGTGTGGTGTCTCCTGGTTTTTTTTCTTGCAGTTATTTTGGCTACCAAGGAAATTTAAGGGCTCCATATGAATTTTATAATTGTGTTTTCTATGTAAAAAGTGCCATTGATATTTTTGTGGTAATAATCTCAAATCTGTAAATCAGTTTGGTTAGAAAAACACTTTAATGATGATAATTCTTATAAGCTATGAACATTTTTAAATGTATTAATTTGTGTCTCTTTTAATTTCTTTAGTCTGTGTGTGGAAGTTTTTAGTATAGAAATCTTCCACCTTATTAGTTAAGTTTATTCCTAAGTATTTTATTCTCTTTGAAACTGTATATGTTCTTGAGTTTGTTTTTGAGTGGTGTATTCTCAGGTATAGATACACAACTGACTTCACATTTTGACTGTGTATGCTGGAAGCTACCTTTATTTATTCATTAGTGCCAGTCATTTTGTGGTATATTTGTGCCCTTTCTACGTAACAGATTGCAACATCTCTGGTAATGGTGTGTTCAACTTATCATCCATATTATTAAAGTTAACATCTTTTGTTTGCTTTTTATCTGCATGGATCATTAAAGGTATCATTTTATTAAATTACAACAACTTCCATTTTCTGAGTAAGAAAATTAAAGAATTAAAGATTAGAGAGATTAAAACTATCTTTCCATGGATGGCAGAGCTAAAATTATTGCTCAAGCCTCCTTTCCAAAGGAGTCTTCCATATTAAGGCTACCCAGATATATCAACAAGCTATTTCTAAATCAGCCACAACTAAAAAGAGGAGTTAATTGATTGCAAAGTCGGTGTTCAGTAAGAACAACAATCCTGGAAATATCCAGCTTGAAAGACCACCTAGATGCAAAGGTGGCTCTGTTTAAAGAGCATCCCAGACTCGTGACAGACTTCACAAAGCCAGTAGGAACATGCTTCAGGGTGACTCAGCGCACCACTCTTCTGAAGATATCCTGGTGTGGAATTTCTAATACTGTCAGATCCTAGGACTTCAGATTCCCAGATAATGACCTTTAATGTTGATTGTGACAAGGAGTTATTTAGTGTTTGTGGAACATCGCAACAGCTGGGATTGGAGAAAAGCTAAAGAGACAGACAGGGTTCAAGTGACATTTACCAAGGACTTCTCAAAAAAAAAAAAAATTGTGCTCTGCAGCTGAAGGCTCCCAGCTCATTATAAACACTTTCCCAACACACAAGATCACTTTCTTTTTTGTTGTTTTTTGTTGTTTTTGTTTTGTTTTTTGAGACAGGGTTTCTCTGTGTAACTTTAGAGCCTATCCTGGCACTCGCTCTGTAGACCAGGCTGGCCTCGAACTCACAGAGATCCGCCTGCCTCTCCCTCCCGAGTGCTGGAATTAAAGGCATGTGCTACCAATGCCCAGCACAAGATCACTTTCTAGGCTGAGAAAACTAAAACTGTAGAGGGGCAAGGTGACATTGATGTCCTGTGAAACAGTAGCTACAAACCCATCTCTGAACTTGAACAGACAGTCTTCACCTGTAGAGGAATGTGGGGATAGGTCCTCAGTGGAAAGAAATGAGACAACTACACTAACACCTTTATGCATTTACATGAATGTTTATCCAAATGTTTATTTAAGTGTTTGTATGCATATTTATATAAATGATTACTGGATAACTCTGTGTTCAGAATATATGCATCAAATATTATCCTTAATTCAATTTTGAAATGCACTTTTTTCCTAAACGTACTTCAATAGTTCCACAAAGATGGAATCTAAATCCAATACATCCTTCCTCCCATCACCTGTCAAGTCATTGCTTAGCACAGAGAAGGTACTGAATTTGGTCTTGATAAATGAAAAACATTGATTTTGTAAATGTACAGTTACCTTTGTCCTTTTGTCTAAATTATAAATCAGTGTGATAATCATGCCACGTGGTTGAATCATACACTATCCAATCTGCCACAGTCTTCCTCCACAGCCCTATCTACAGTTTCTTCAGAAGGTAAAGATGCTCCCCATAGGCTCACATTTTGAAAATTGGTCCCCAGCAGGTGACTCTGTTTAGGGAGGTTGTAGAACCTTCAGAGATGGAGGGGTTTACTAGAGGAAGTGGGTAACTGGGGGATGGCCTGGCATCTTATTCATGCTCAGCTTCCTAACAGCCAATACAATGTGACCAGCTGCCATCTACCCTTGCACCAGACCTTTCCTACCAGGATAGAATGCACATCTTCAAACTACAGCTTGATTAAACCCTTTTCTCTCATTGCTTCTGGCCAGCTACTGGAGGCTCGGTTCATCATCTTGGGGGCCACAGGAAAGATCTGTGGTCAACAGAACCAGGTAGATGTTTGAAATCTGATGAGTCCCCACAGTGGTTATGTGGGATCTGAAAGTATTGTTTTGGAAGTCATTTAGATAGACCCTGGGAATGATGTTATAATAGACCCAGGCATCATGCCGTGGAGCCTTTCAGAGAGTCGTGATGTTTCAGAGCCAAACTGAGTAGTTCAAGTCCCATAACTGGCAAATGGAGAAGCACAGCCCAGGAGGACTGCAACCCACCAGGAGCAGGCAGATGGCAGAACCAGTCTGTCTTTTCATCCACTCTAAGACCCACCTCATCTTCAGTTCTGAATTTAGTACCTCCCCTGACCTCCCCAGGGAAAGGAGACCCTCCTATTCACCCTCTGCATCATGCCTTGTAGACTTGTTTTCAGTGCTCTGTAGTGACATCCACTCTCCCCCAGGACTGTATGGAATCAGTAACTTGACAGGCACAAAATGGCCCCTAAACATCTGTGGAAAAAGTAAATGAAGGAAAAAATGAATGAATACATGAACCCCTCACAATGCATTTTCATTACCTGTATATAGCCTTAATTTACTTATATAGGGAGAAAATTCTATCATAAAAAAAATCTTTCCATTCAAAATAACTAATGAAAAGACATTTTAAAGACTAAATAAATACATTTTTTTGAAAAATGAGTAGATGTTTCTAGAATGTCTGCATGCTCACTCTTGAGACCTCTAACGCCTCACCAACTACAGGTGCTTTTCCTCATCTTCCTGTCCACAGCCTGTCACACAATGAAAGTGGAGAGCAGTAGGGCACCAAAATGGCATTTGGCTAATACAAGGGTACACATGGCCAGATGATTACAATTTATAATGACAAATTATCTATATGATACTTCAAAATGTCACCCAGAATGTAGAGGGTAAGTTTTCTCTAGAATAAGCCATTTGCTTTTCCTGAATAGAGCTGCACCCTGTAATCTAACCAGAAAGCTGACTGTGGGGCATCTGGATCCAAGGAAAAACTTGGCCTCAGTTAAGCGGTTAAGGATCTTTTCCCCCCTCAAATATGAGAATAAAGTGGGGACTACAAAAGGACAAATGGCACACCATCTCCTGCCTGCTCAGCAGCAGGGACCCTGGAGCCCAGGTACCCGCTACCTGTACTGAAGCATGCTGGCTGAGTTACAGCTGCAGCAAAGCTACCCACTGCTCAAAGAGATAGCACATGGTTACCAGTGCAGCAGTGGCCTCCCCATATGGCCAGTATGTCCTGACCTAAATGCCCCTCAGGCAGAAGGCGCTTTTCTGAAATACCCTGTGTAGCCGTAAGTTAAGTCTACGAAAGAAAGGGTTAACATCCAATTCTGGGCAGAGAGTACCGCCTGCATTATGAAAAAAAACAAAAACCCTTCATGGAAAAGAAGAGCTCTAACTGTTGTGCAGAAAATCCCTACCCCTTCTGATCGATGTGCCTTACTGCCAGGGCATCTAGTAATTTCTGATCCTGTCACCTGTAGCCTTCACTTCAATGACAGGGCACAGCCGGCCAGAGGCAGACAGCAGCCAAGCTCTGCATGGCCAGGCATCAGCACTGTCAAGAGCTGTGAGTGTTGGGGGTAGGGGGTGCACACAGTCAAGGGGAGGTCACCAGGGTCACACTAGGACTACTTTAAGCCATGGCCTGGTCCTCCATCATAGACTCAGAGTTCAAAGGACTATTAGGCCATAGGTCACAGATCTCATCTCAAGGTGATGGTCACTTCTGGCCCTTCAGCATCCATCTTGGGGCAGCTACACCCATTTCACAACCAGTGGGCACTCTTTGTGATTCAATGATGGGTCCCTGCCTATGGTGGAAGCTTAAAGAGTCTGTACCCCACAGCCTCCCATGTGAATTTTCCTCTCACCTTTGCTCCTGCTAATCCAAGGCATGTTCCAGGTCTGAAATTAGAACCTGTGGGACTAAATTACTGACTGTGACTGCACCAGCTTGTTACCTCTGCTAGCATTTTTCTTTTCCTCACTCCACATCTTGTCCCAGCTTCAAGAACCAGCCCATCTCACTATTGCTTTTTCCAGGGCTTCCCTCCTCCCACTTACCTATATTAAGCCCAATCTGGAATACACAGAGGAACGAAGACAAACCCCCTATTGTCTTTTACTGTCACATCTCATTATGGAAAAAAAAGAGCACGTTGCTCTCAAACCTTAAGGAACCTCTCCTCACCTTCTCCTTTCGAATAAGCAATAGTTGCTTGCTTTGGGTCATTTATAATTCAATTTTGAGTCATTCCTATGGCACAAGTATCTATTCTGAAAAAGAAAAAAAAAAGCATCTTTCAGCACATACAGAGCAAACACTCTGTATGGTGCTCTGAGCTTTTTAATCTGCAGAACAACCAAAAGGAAACCCTTCTTTGGAGTGAGAGACAGAGGTACAGAGCCCTTATACACAGCCACACATCCACTGGGCATATGCCACACTAATAGAAGCCACCTGAAGGATAGTTGGATTTTCCTATGAGCAGACCCCATAGCTATAATCAGTAGTAATTATTCCCAGGCCACCTCAGGTGGGATCACATCTATACCTGATAGTCCCTCTCCACCTTAATAATTTCCAGAGAAAGGAATCTTATATCTCCTCTAGTAATCTTGCAGAGATGTGGCTTCCAGAAAGGAAAACATTATGTTGGTCTAGACATGGAATACCCAGGTCACATCTTCTTCAAAACTATATTAATATTTTTTCAATAATTAGTATTTTTGAATACTAATTCAAAAATTAGTATTTTTTCAATAATATTATGTTGTGGGCTGGAGACATGGCTCATCAAATGAGATAACTTCCTACTCAATCATGAAGATCATGAAGATAACTTCCTACTCAATCATGAAGTTTGGATCTCAGCACCATGTCTGGTGGCTCACCTGTAACTCTGCCTCCAAGGGATCTAACAACCTTTTCTGGACTCCATGGGCACTGCACTCAGTTGTACACACACACACACACACACACACACACACACACACACACACACACACACACACACTTTTTTTTAATTTTAATGTTGTGTTGCTTGAAATATACTAATATGTTCTTGTGCCTTTGGAGTCTTAATCAAGACATCATTGCCCAGATCAACTAAAGGAGAGTCCTGTTTCATTCCACTCTCTCTTCAGTTCATGTTATTGCTAAGTCTTTTATCCATTCTGAGTTGGTTCCTCATGCTGCATGAGATAAGGCTCGAGTGTCATTCTTCTGCATGTAGCTGTCCAGTTTTCCCAATACTACCTGCTAAGGTGCTGTCGATTCTCATTTTGTGTCTCAGCACTTCATCAAAACCGAACTGACCATAAATGTTTACTTCTTCAGTTTTCTCTTCTGTTCAGCTGGTTAGTGTGCCTGGTTTGCACACTACCATGTTATTTTGTTTACAACACCTTTAAAATATATTTTGTAGTCTGAATGTATAAATGTTTTGAATACTTGGGGCATTTTTTGATTTCACGTAAATTTCTGTTTCTATGGAAAAAATCACTGAAGTTTTGGAATGTTAGGGATTGTATTGAATCTATAACTCACTTTGGATAGAATTTTTATTAATTTGTCCAACTCATAAATAGGGGGCATATTTCTATTTATTTGTCTTCTTCCATTTCTCTCACCAGTGTTTTGCAGTTTTTACCATCCAGATCATTCATACCTTTGGTTATATTGGTTTCTGAGCACTCTGTATGATGTTCTAATTAACATAGTTTTATTAATTTCTTGTTTGTTGTCAGTACATAAAGATGCTCCCGAGTCTATCTGCTGGTTGTAGCCTCCAGCTTTATCAAATGTCTCAGTTCTAATTGTCCATTTTTGTGAGCTCTTTAGGGAATCTCTGAATATAAGATCCTGCATTCACAACAGAGACTTCACTTGTCCATTTCTTGTATAGATGCCTCTTGCTTTCTTTCTTGTATAATTATTGCGGCTTGTTTATATCACAGAAACAGAGTGGAAAGGAAGAGGTTTAGGAGAACAATGAATGGAAAAGAGAACATGTCAATCAAAGGTGTAGTTTGAGTTAGGTCGGAAGAAAATATTTTAATAGCTCATTGTGTGGCACAGCAATCACAGTCAAAGAGGCTGTGTTTCAAATTCTAAATTCGCTAAAGATTAATGTTTTCATTTTTATCCTGGGATTGAAGCTTAATCTTTGTGCATTCTAAGAAAGCACTATCTTACTGGGCTGCATCCCCAACCCAAAAGATATATTTATTTTTGTAATGTTGTTAACAAAAAGTGTCTAGTTAATGAAGATGATAGATAAATTATTCCCATTAAGTACTTCTATGATGAATTGCAGATCAAAACATCACATGTATTAGATAAGAAGACATAATTATTATCTTTCAAATAAACACAATAATAAATTTTAAAAATCCCTTCAAATTCATGGATCATGAAGAGTAATATTAGAAGGTGGCTGAATGAACAAAACACCTGACATTGCTCAATTTTTGCCCTGACTTCTTTGTCTAGAGTAATAATTATTTTATTTCTCTGACTTGACTGACACTTTATAATATAGCCCTTCAAACTTGTTGTCCATTGGTATTGACGGAGATATGGCAGTCCTCTGTGACAGCATGGATGCACAGGCTGTTAGTGAACAGTTCTTCTGAGAGAGTGTGGGCCAATAGCACAGGCCACCATGGGGGAGTGACAGGAGGCCAGAATGGCCAGTCCTTTGACCTGCAGGCATGTGAGAGCTGGGTTGCAAGAGAAAACAAAACGGAACAGTGCTCCCAGATGTTCTACCAGGAGCAAAGGTTGGAGTTAGGCATGCTTTACCAAGGTTAAGTCAACACTGTACACAATTTGTTCCCAGGGCACTTTTATGATAACGAGCCACATCCAGGCATTTCATGAATACAACATCTGAAAGTGGCCAAAAGTCTAATGTACCATCCTCTTCCCCAGAAAGCAAATATCAATGTTTTCCATGAATCAGTGTCCAAATGCCAAACTCAAGAGAAAGCACTTGAATTAATTTGTTAGTTAACCAGCATTGACCAACCTAGCTCCCACGATATGCTAAGCAAAAGGTATGATCTCTGAGCGGCTTCCTGTCCACTAATTCAAAACTAAGTGTTACACAGTTAGTGTCCCATATAGGGTCTGGCGCTATCCCTTCAATGTTGCATTTAATTTCCCAATAGCACTACCTGAAAAACAAAGAAGTCCCTAACTGGGTAAAGGCTGTCAGACCACAGCAAAAAACTTGATAGGACCAATGGAGTCCTATTGCTCTTGTTTGGGACAGAAAAATGTCCTGGGGGTGTGGGCACACAGTAAGTACAGAATGCAACCGATTCACAAAGTTGGAAGAATATGTTAGACTTAGGGTTGGTCTGTATCACAATATGCTGTTCTCTCGTGCCTAGGGGAAAGAGGAAACTCGGAAAAGCCCCAGCATTAGTCACCTGGATCCAGACTGGTGCTTATCCAGAGCTCATACACCAGATTTGGTTTAGTTTGATCTGTTCTCATTAGCTTGCTTTGATATGGTCTGGATTGGCTTGATTTGGTTCAGTTTAGTTGGTTTGGTTGTGCTGATCTGGTTCAGTTTGGTTTGATCGGGTCTGGATTGGTTTGGTTCGATCAGTCTGGTTTTTGCCTTCAGGGAAATTGTTCCCTTGAAAATGGATCCACAAAAGAACACAGATGGACTGAATTTTCTTTTCTGGCAATGATAGTTCTACAATGTCAGCAGGTGAACAGTCTTCAATGGTTGGAACTTCCCTTAAGGTTCAGGGAACAATCACTGAAGCTTCCAGTATCTTAGCCAGCTGAGTTAGGCAGACTCTGGTCCATCATGGAGCTCTGGCATGTTGCAATGAGTAGGGTGTCAATTAGCCAACCTGTTCTAGTGCTGAGATCCATGCTGCAACTCAAGCCCACTACTTGGCCATTTCAAGATGTAATCATAAGCTACCTTCAGAAGACCACGTCCCCACATATGAAGTAATTTGATTACTCTTTTAAGAGATTTTCCCATCAGCAAGTCAGTTTAGCTATCTAGAACTGCTCTGATGATTAATCCATGTGCTAGAAAAGCAAGAAGTGGAACTATCCAAGGGAAGGAAAGGAACTAGGCAGAGCAAGGAGATGGGGGACACAGGGAAGGACAGTGTGGGAGAACCATTATTGCTAACAGAACACAGTGAAATATATGTAAGAAAACACTATGATGAAACCCATTACCAAATGCTAACCTATGAAATTTCCAAAAGTTCCTAAACATATATAGGTCATATGAATCATTTCCACCTGATACAACAGGAGTTTGGGTAGATTTTTATGAAGAAAGTAGTGCACTGCCATTTTTGTTTTATTATTCTGAACAAATGCAAATCTGGAAACACAAGAATAATAAAACTGTGTATGGCAAACTTCTCTGACCACAAGCTCCCTTTATACAGAACTCCAACCCCAAGTATTTGCTTCTGGCCAGCTCCTCTGACACTGGGGAAATTTCACTTTCAGGTGCTGTGCCCAAGTGTCTTGAATCCCTCCAAGTAAGAGCAGTTAGCCAAACAAAAGAGTTGTGTTAGAAATGTGGAAAGGAGCCTGGCCTTGGTGGTGCATGTCTTTAATCCCAGCACTCGGGAGGCAGAGACAGGCCGATCTCTTGAGTTTGAGGCCAGCCTGGTCTCTAGAGCGAGTGCCAGGAGAGGCTCCAAAGCTACACAGAGAAACCCTGTCTCGAAAAACTAAAAAAAAAAAAAAAGAAAAGAAAAAAAAACTGTGGAAAGGAGCAAAAAGAAACAGAAGAAATGGGTGGAAGGTCTATAGAGCAGAGCAATTGCCATCTGTCTTGGTATGAACCTAGCCTTAGAAATGCCCTCCTGTGCCCATAGGAAGACAGGAAGAAGAGCTGTGAGTGCAGGGTTGAGCTCAATCTGGATGAAACTAGAAGACAAGAGAGAGCTTGTGAATCTTTGGCTGCTGGGGAGAGAAAAGGAGAAATCCCAACTCAGTTGGAAGAAATAGATTAAATAAAATTCCCTCCCAAAGATGTGAGGCTGGTTTAGGACTGTCCATTTTGTTTTTTTTTTTGTTGTTGTTTTGTTTTTTCATCATTAACACCCAACTCACCAAATTTCTCAGCATTCAAGGAGGGCCTGACAGCTGAGAGGGAGAAGTCCATGGCTGCTTTTTCAGAAAAGATAAATCTTTCTGCCAAAAGCCACCAGAGCCCTACCGCCACATGTACGGTCTTCACTAGCCACCCGAGTTCTGCCCGCAGCGTGGATGGACAAAATAATACAGAGACATATTAGGTACAAAGCTGCTTGGCCAATGACTAGGATTCTCATCTGTTAGCTCAGTCTTAATTATCATACATCTATATATTTTATAAGACTTATCTTATTGGACGCCTTATTGGCATCCCTCCTTGCCCGTGGATCACATCCTGCCGCTGGAGCAGGAATGGGAAAAAGAGGGACACTTCCTGTTTCTCTTCACTCAAATATGAGTCTCCTTGCTATGTCGATTCTGGCCTGGATCACCACCTCTCTACTAATTTCCCAGAATCCTCTTTGATTCCTAGTCCCGTTTAACTTGCTGTCTCATTGGCCAAACAGTATTTTATTTAACAATCAATAAGCTAAACATACACAGTGCATTCCCCATCACACCCCAGTCGGCTATCATTAGCTCTCTAGCTCAGGATAGGGCATCTGGACCCAGCAGCTGACCCTCCACACATGTTCATGATAACTGGACTAAGTGGGTTTTTAAAAGATGTTAAGTTGAGAGCACAATGGGAGATATCTGGGGAAAATGGAAAGGGGGAGTGGTGAATGAATATGGCCAAGTTATAATGTATATAGGTAAGAAATTTTCAAAAATAATATTAATAGAAATACATTTTAAAATTCATAGAAAGAAAAGAAACTAAATAGTCTAAAAGAATTTTCAATAGGCATATTATCTACAAAGAGAAAGAGAAAAGAAAGGAAGGTGAAGTACTCTGAAAAACTGAAAATATTTTTAGAAATCAACTGTGGTGTGGTTTTATGGCCAACTAAGAATGAGAAGATCCCCAATTGGTATTACCATTACTTGGTGGATTGACCAACTAATTTCCCCTCACAAAACAGTTTAAATGATTCTACATGCCCACCTGCCTCCTCAATTCTTAAAATTTTATCTGTAAGGTCATCTGATTCTCAACCATAAATCCTCCTATCTGGAGCCTTTAAGATCCATAAGCATTTTGAAGCAACTCCTGTATTGTGTATGTGAGCCGATAAACTAATCAATCACAGCAGCACATGGGTGGGAGGGACAGAGACAGGGAAGGACCTGGAGAGAAGAACGCCTGCCCCTGGACCATGAAGAGCTCACAGTATACAGTGAGGAACAAAATAATGAAGACCAAACTATGGTCCAAGGGAAAGTACAGAGAAAGTACACATGGTGTATGGGGAGCACTACTTATATGAGATTGACAGCAGAAGAAAGTTCTGGAAGTCTTGATTAATAATGGAAGGCCCATTAAACTGCACCTTGAAAAACACAGTTTGACATGTGCTAAAATTGAGGAGCAGAGAAAGGGAGTATTGTAGTCAAATTTTGGTCCATGGAAACATTCCTGAAATACTCAAAATTCAATAGCTCTTTGTAATAAAAAGAAAAATCTTAATAAGTTAGATACAGAGAGATGGTAACTAAGCATAATAAAATTTATATAAACATCACATAGTCCACATTGGAGTGAATGAGGGAATGTCAAAATCATTTCCTCTAAGACTGGTAACAATGAAAGGGATCTATTTTTAATTGCTTCTAGTCAACATTGTTCTGGTTTGTTTTCTGTTGCTGTGATAAACACCCTGAGCAAAACCTACTTGGGGAGGAAAGAGTTTGTTACCTCTTCCAGGCTACAGTCCATCATTGAGAGGAGTGGGGATAGGAGTGCAAACAGTGCTGTCAGCGGGCACTGAAACGAAGGCCATGAGGGAACACTGCCTACTGGCTTGCTCCCTCTGCCTTGCTCAGCTACTTTAATTATACAACCCAGGCCCACCCACCTAGGGATGGTACCGTTCACAGTGCTTTGGGTCCTCCTACATCAATTACCAAAGAACAAAATGCCCCCAAAGATATTAACCCACTGTGATCTGATCAAAACAACTCCTCAGTTGAAACTCTCAGGTAACTCTGGGATGTGTCAAGTTGGCAGCTAAAGTTAACTATGGGGAACATCATTCTGGAAAATCAGGCCAGGAAAAAGAAAGAAAAGATCCACAACAGGAAGGGACAAAAGTGAACATTTCCCATTTTTAAATATAATTTAGTAGATAGAAAAATCTAGAGACTCTGCCAAAGACAATAGAACTAAGAAATAAATTTAGTAAATTGCCAAGATGAAAAGACAGCATACAAAAATCAGTAATGCTGTCCTGGAAAGAATGGCTCAGGTTTGTATACTGCTCTTTCAAGGACCTGAGCTGAGTTCTCAGCACCATTCAGTGTCTCACACCACCAGTGATGCCTGCTTTGAGACATCTATCTGATGCCCTCTTCTGGTCTCTGCAGGCACTACACTCTCATATACATAACCCACAAATACACATATTGGAAAAATTAAATCTTTCAAAATTAAAAATCAGTAATCTTTCTATATCTCAATAATGAGCCTGCTGAGAAAGGAATCCAACAGTGATCCCAGCTGCAATGGATACAACCAAGCAATAACAAAACACAATGTCTAGGTAAACAGCCAAGGGGACCTATTTTTCCCGATAAAGGAAACTGAAGCAGGTACATTAAAAATAGGAAGATCAGAAGAAAGGTTGAGTCAGGCGAAGAATAGAAGATAACAAGAATAGAGAGGAAAATAGAGAGATACCATAAAAGAGGGAAACATTTTAGGTTTACAGAGAAATCAGGCACTAGGGAAATGTCTGGAGATCTACAAAGATGACACCAGCTAACAATCTAAGCAACAGAGGAGAGGCTACCTTAAATGTCCTCCCCTGATAATGAGATTGATGACTGACTTACATGCTACCCAATAGCCCTTACCCAGCAGATGGTGGAAGTAGAAGCAGACACCCACAACTAATCACTGAACTGAACTGGAATCCAGATGCAGAGAAGGACGAGTGAAGAGCAAAGGAGTCCAGACCAGGCTGGTGAAACCCACAGAAACAGCTGACCTGAACATCAGGGAACTCTTGCTCCCCAGATTGATAGCTGAGATACCAGCATGGGGCTGATCCAGACCCCAGAAACATGGGTTTCAGTGAAGAAACCTTGGAAACCTCCTGTAGTTGTTCAGTACTTATCCCTAGCATAGGTGTGGACTTTGGGTATTCCACATAGAGGGATACTCCCTGTGCAAGACACACGGGGGTGGGCCTAGGCCCTATCCCAAAGGATATGATAGACTCTGATGGCACCTTATGGAAGGCCTCACCATCCAGGGGGAGCAGAAAGGATATGTGATAGATAGGGTTTTAGTTGGGGGTGGGGGTAGGAGAGGACAGGAGGGAGAAGGGAACTGGGATTGTCATGTAAAACAATCTTGTTTCTAATTCAAATTAAAAATCTGAGAAAAAATAGGAAGATCTTCAATACTGCTTAAAATAACATCAAAATGCCCATGTCTGAAGGAACTACATTAAAATAGGAAGACCTCTAATATTGCTTAAAAATAACATTAAAATGTTTGCATCACTCAAAAAACTTTCTGATGCAATCCCACAAAAGGGGAATGGAGCAGAAGACACTTTACATACTAAAAATTTCTAAAATTCATATGGAAACATAAAAGATCCTAATAGTCAAAGCAATCTTGAGCAAAAAAGTAACAAAGCTGGAGGTATCACAGTACCTGATTTTATGTATACTCTAGAGCTATAATAACCAAATCAGCTTGGTACTGGTACAACACCGACACTGAAACCAATAAAACACTGTTGAGATCACAGAAACATATCCATACATGTTCAGATAACTGACTCTCTGCAGAGGTACCCAAGACCTAAATGGAGAAAGGACCTCAGGACTAAGAACACCCGTTCAGGACTAGTGTTTCTCAGAGCATGCTTTGGATGACGGTAGTTTTAACCTACAGTTTCAGGATGCTGACAAATGTATAACCTGTGAATAGAAATGGAAGAAGTATGTGAATCTCAGGGTTAAAAGTAGAGTATAAAGATCCCCTAAAAGTACCCTAGAAGTAAGGTTGGACTGTTTAAAAACAGATGTGAATCCTGATAGATAAGTAATAGAATTGGTCTGAGAAGGACCAATAGCCTCCATATGTCCACAGACTTATTAAACTCTGTAGTCATGTACAGTTACACATTTCAGCCCTGTTTGAAACAAAGGTTAGAAACAACTCAAGGGACTTTAGGGCACTTGATAAAAACTGTGGTAGATTTCCATAATGGATTCTATGGAAGTCTTAAGGTCATTCAGAACACAGGTCAATTCCATGCACATAAATTATACAAAGATTAGATACGTCTTGGTGGATGGGTGTCTTTTGCTGTGGGTTTTTAAATCTCAATGCTCTAGCACAGGTCATGAAATATTATATGCATTACCTAAGTATTTGATGAATAAAAGGGTAAATATATGACCAAATAAATTGTACAACTCAAACCACACCCTTTACAAATGAAATTACTTCCTGAACTTTCTTTTCTCGGAACCCTAGTAATTGATTGCCCAGACACTTATTAAATGTGTTGTAAGATACACATCATCATAGATACACAAGGGCAAATTCTTGAGATACCATCTCTTATTAAAAAAATTAAGAAAACTTAAAGCTAGGTACCAATACTGATTGAATACACCTGTCTTAGGGTTTCTATTGCTGTGGCAAAATGCCATGACCAAAGAGCAAGTTGGGGAGGAAAGGATTTATTTAGCTTACACTTCCAGATAATGATCTATCATTGGAGGAAGTCAGAACAGGAACTCTAGCAGGTCTGGAACCTGGAGGCAGGAGCTGATACAAAAGCCATGGAGGAGTGCTGCTTACTGGCTTGTCTCTCTTGGCTTGCTCAGCCTGCCTTCTTGAAGAATCCAGGACTACCATTCCAGAAATGGCACCACCCACCATGTGCTAGGCCCTCCCTCATTCATCACTAATTAAGAAAATGCCTTACAGCTGGATCTCATGGAGGCATTTCCTCAACTAAGGCTCCTTCTTCTCTGATGACTCCAGTTTGTGTCAAGTTGACAAACAAAACCAGCTGGTATACCACCTTTGGATACTATAAGGGGCAGTCCTCAGGAAGTAGGTTTCTAGGTCCATTCCAGATTGGTCCCTCCAAGTCTTGTGTCCAAAGTGTGTTGTCACAAACCACAGCAATGACCAGCATGGCCAAATATACACAAGAGTGCCCTAATGGCATTCATAGATTGGAGGTAACCAACAGCCAGTATAATTGGACTTAAAGTTGTTCAATAGTGCCAACTACCTGTGCTAGTGAGATCATAGACCCTGAAAGAGCCTACTGCTGTTGCTTTCCGGAACCAGTGTAATTCCTTTTTCATTCTAAATATCCACAGGTAAGTGTAACTCTCACCTCATCAAAGAAGCATCTTTTTGCAACAAAGACCATCACAAAAAAATCTGTAACTGATCAAAATTCAGAGAACTGACTTCAGGGTACTGAAACCCAATTGACACCTCTACAACACAACCTCTATACCTAAGCCTGGAAATACTGCAGAAGAGAGTATGGGAAGATGGGAAGAGCCAGGGGACTGGGATGTCTGCTGCAAGGCAGTGTGGCAGGAAGCTGTACCCATCAAATTTCAACAATATGGTTTTCTAAATAAAGTCAGATCAGGGGAAATGGCACTTCAGAAAGCATACATTAAACCATTGTCCAGGCACCTAGTCAAATCTGGGTATTAAAAAGTTGTGCTCCCCAAACTTGACCCCATGACAAGAGTGGGGATTATGTTGCCACCATGCCAACAAAATAGAAGCATGAAGTAAAAGTTAGATTGAGTTGCAGAAAAGGAAAATGCATTCTTCCCATCCTTATTACAAGCCATTGTAAAAATCTGGCTACAGCTAGTTCCCTGAACCTTAGAATTCCAGCAATAACCATGCCCATTCGCCTAAAGAACCCTCTGGCTTCATACCAGTCCCAGACACTTCCCAGTGAAGGGTCACCAATATTGATTGTATGTCAGATGGGGGCCTTTCTAAGAGGGACCTGGTTTCATGAGAGGATGTCTCTTTCTTTGGAACAGCCAAGACACTGAGAGTTGAAACCCACTCGCTCTTCAAGAATGTGGTCATTAGAGCTCTATCATCTGTCACCTTTAGGTGGTAATTAGAAAAGGGAAGTCAATAACAGTAGTGCACAACACTACTTTACCAAGATTTAAACAAGTTGTAATATTGTTGAACACCTATTGATGAGTCCAAATGTGCTGCAGGTCATTGAGCACAGGGATGCGGGGGCGGGGGGCATTAGATGGGAAGCTTTTCATTATTAATTTGATGGCATGAGGTTTATAGACAACAGAGCATACATTGCATTCGTCACATGAGCCCCAGCCTCCCATTGCCAGCAGAGCAAATCAGCATCTTGTGGGATGATGCCCCCAAGGAAGGGGGAATACCTCTGAAGTCAGTACCTGGGGTTGTAGCCTCACAAAAGGAAAATAGTTGAGCCTGATAATTCTTTAAAATTCATTATCAAGTATGGGAAATAAAGGAAAAGGTAAGTGGGGTACTTAGAAAGCAAACCTCTGGTTTGCCAAGCTCTGCTAGCAGTCTGTGCATGAGGTACATACTAGTTATCACTTAAACTTCTGGACCAGAATGTTTTCCTCTACAAGATGCCAGATGCTCAAGTTCACTTTCAAGCTCAATATTTTGGCATTCAGTTTTGTATTTCATCTCCCAGTATCATGATCCACATAGCATCTATAGGACTAGAGAGATAGCTTTGAGGCTGAGAGTACTTGCTGCCCCTCCAGAGGACCTAAAGACAGATCCTAGCACTCACATCAGGCAGCTCTCACAACAACCTATAACTCCCCTTCCAGAAGATCTGGCATCCTCTTCTGGCCTCTTTTGACACCTGCACTCACATGTGCATACCACACACACACACACACACACACAGAGAGAGAGAGAGAGAGAGAGAGAGAGAGAGAGAGAGAGAGAGAGAAGTTGAAAGAGAGAGAGAGATTTGAACATAAAATAAAGCATAAATGTCATCTATATATTAGAACTTTCTACTATCTCCATCCCCAAACTCTCTCCTGAATTCTAAACTTATAACTTCCCAGGATTAGGGAGATGGTTCTGTAAGTAAAGTGATTTTTCTATACAAGCATTATGTTCTGAGTTCAGATGACCAGCACCTGTATAAAAACCAGACATGGCTGGATGTACCTATAATCTTAAAGCTGAAAAGATGGAGATAGGAGAATCTCTGGAGCTTTGCTGACAGCTGATCTTGTCTAATAACTGAGGTCCAGGTTCAGTGAGACAGTCTCAAAAAAATAAGTTAAAAGATGATTGATGAAGAAACTCAGTGTCAAACTCTGGAACCCCTACATAAACAAACACACATGCATATCCCACATAGCAAATTAATTACTTAATGAATAGATAAATACATGCGTACATAAAACTACATCTTTGGCTAAGTCACTTGGGTGAAATCTTACATTGTACAAATGCAAACCCATGCTGATCTAGAACTCTCAACGTGGATGTCAATGAGAAGGCCTCGGCACTCTATGGGGCCCCTGGTAGGGGATCAGTATTTATCCCTGGTGTAAGAAGGGACTTGGAGAGCCCATCCTACATGGAAGGAAGGATGCTCTCTCAGCCTGGACACATGGGGGAGGGCCTAGGCCCTGCCCAGGATGATATGACCGACTTTAGGGAACCCCCACCGAAGGCCTTACCCTCCCTGGGGAGCAGAAGAGGGATAAAGTGGGTGGTTGGTGAGAGGTTAGGGGGAGGGGAGAGAGAGGGAGAAGGGATTGACATGTGAAGCAGACTTGTTTCTAATTTGAACTAATAGAAAAAATAATATCTTGGGGGAAAAAAACAAATACAAACCCATTCTTCTAATTCTCCCCTGATCCTGTTTTTCCCCACCTTTTCTCACCCATGACTAGTTTTCGCTTCATAGAAAATAGCCAGTACACAGTGGGGTGCTGTGTCTGTCTTCATTCTTAGATGTTCTGACTCCTATCCTTTGGCAGGGTTTGCAGGCTATACAACTGCCCTATGTCAACTCTCCTATTTGCAACCTTATTCAAGTTATTGTCTCCACATTGCTGGCATCTCCCCCACCCTGGCCCACCCCTGGGTTGTGCTCCCAGAAAGTCCTCCTTTGCTCCTCCATGAGCATGGCTATTGTTTGCTCTTCACCCCTTCCTGTCTCCACTGAGTCCTTCCTTATCAGGGACTCCTTTCTTGGTCACTCTTTGCCAAGATTATTCACATTCATTTTCTGTGTATATTAAACAACAGATAACAACAAAGTTAGTGGCATAAAACAGCATGCATTTGAGGTCATTGGTTTTTATTTTTCAGTCATTAAGAACAGAGAAGTCATATTATCTGTAGGAAAATGGATGAGATTGGAGCCAATCATCTTAAGTGAATTAAGCCAGTCTCAGGAAGATAAATATCATGGAATTTTTTCCCTCATTTGTGGTTCCAAGATTTTATATAGTCACATAAAATCATGTATGTATATATGTATGTATATGTTAAATGAAATTAGCAGTAAACTTGTCTGGGGAAAGAAAGGTGACTAAGAGAGAGAATGAAAAATGAGACCAGGAAGAATATGTTCAATAATAAAATATACCTGTATAAAGATGTTTTAAGTAATAATTTTTTAATTACAAAATAAAATAAAACCAGGCATTTAGTAGTCCAGTTTCTGCTCAAGTACAGCTAAGCTGGGTTCTCTGTTCAAGTTCACACAAGGGCACAACCAAGTGGACTGTGTCTTTCTCTAAAATCTAGAGTTGAAAGAATCTGCCTCCAAACCTGGGAACAGCCTTGGAGACATTTGCTCCTTGTGTCTGTGTGACTGGGTCCCTGCTTCCTTGGTAGTAGGGAGGTGAGGATGTGCTCAGCTTGTATTGCCTGTTCTCAGATTCTTTCCTTGTGATCCCTTCCACAGTGGAGCTATTTGCTTCATAGAGGACAGCATGATTAATTTCTCAATAGCTTCATGTCGGCCCTGATTCCTCTCTAAGGGGCTTTACCAGAAGAAATCAGTGTCACCCAAAATAGTCTTCCTTTAGGCTAATTCAAAAGCAACTAACTTAACAACTTTAAGCCCATCTTCAGTCTCCTCTCCTACAGCACACGGCATCCCATAATTACAGGAATACCTTCTCAGCATGTAGGAAGATACCAATCTCAGAGTGGAGAAGATACAATGGGTAATGTTCCAAGAGTATGGTCATGGAACGATAGACATCATCTTACAATTCTGCCTTCTACAACATTCCTGTTGAAACCTTTCTATTAATGTCCTTTGCCTCCTGGAACATAGGATTTATTTATTCATTTATTTCCCCAAAGTAAAATGGAATATGCCTTGGAACAAAGACTTTGCATTGCTTATTGTTATCTCCTGAACAACTGGAACCATACCTGAGTGGCATATAATCCAAGCTCAATCCTTATTAAATATGTGTTGAATGAATTTAGGCATGAATCTCTTCACATCACAAGAAGTTTGGTATCTCCTCTCGTAGGCTTTGATGATCTCAGTCATATGACAGTCAGCTTCAGTAAATGTTCATTGAATGATACCTCTTTTTCCATCACTTGAAAACATGTGATTAATCCTCACAATAAGACTTTCTAAATCACACAATCTCTTCTGAGTCTGGTTGGTAGGAAATTGGCTTTCTGGCATACTTTAGGGAATGCTATATTTGTGTAGTGGGGAGTAAGCAATTCTCTCATTGATTCTTCCTCTGTGTCATAAATAAACCCCTCAGCTTTAGATGAGCCCATAGCCACATGGTTATACCCATGTATATGTACATGCATGCAAGCATGAATGCATGCACAGGTCCATTCTACTTTCCCTTAAGATCTGTGTGGTCATAGGACTAAATTTAAAGCCAATGGAAGAAATA
The DNA here is from genome assembly GCF_003668045.3 of Cricetulus griseus. Lineage (NCBI taxonomy): Eukaryota > Metazoa > Chordata > Mammalia > Rodentia > Cricetidae > Cricetulus > Cricetulus griseus. The sequence goes on from NC_048597.1 coordinate 185,957,930, forward strand.
ATGGACGCTTGCCCTTGACTTGTCTCTTTCTCTTCATAGCACTAGAGTATAGACATGGAAGTGAGCCAAACACAGCAGTTCAGGTTAGGACCACCTGTCCAATTTAGGATTGGCCAGTCTTTAAACAGTCCATGGGTAGAATTCATGGATGCCAGAAACTTGTGTGGGAAAAGTTGTGATTTTTCTATAATCTAATTTTGAAATTCAGAATTTTCTTTACTTGGGTGTTGATAAACAAAAGGCCACAAAAATAATCATGGTGTCTGTGATTAACATTATCAGATATGTTCTTAGAACTCTTTGAGGGGGCAGTACTTCTAATGGATCCCAGGGTCTTGTGTCTGCTAGGCAAGTACTCTACCACTGAGATACATCTCCCTCTGCTGCTAAAAAAGTATCATAGAAACTGTCATGTCATGTTATAACTACACAGGATCATGAAAAAGTTGATGCTCATCACTATGCTGAATCTGAAGGACTTATTAAACACACCAGTTCTCCTTATTAGTAATCAGTAAGAAATCATATATATTATCACATCACAAGTTTGTCTTTTAAGATTGTGGTCATTGCATTTCATTATCATTTCCTATGAGTTTTTTATTATTCATTTAAAACCATTTATATGGACAGAGTGCATACATTACTCCAGATTGCCCAATGTGGCCATGACAGAAGATTCAAAGGTCCTACTCTAACAAATGGTGAGGTATCAATAAAGAAGGACTATGGATCCCTAAATGGTACAGAGATGCCTATCAAACATGGATAGTTAATGGACTTTCAGATGCTTTGAACAAGAGAGAAGATAAGAGGTTTTAATTAATATGAACCTCTATATCCTGAAGTCTCTGTGTCATAATATCCAACCCTAAGCCTTAGCTGCAGTGTCCTTTCTGAGTCCTGTGGTGCTGTGAGAAGCAACACACTAAGAAAAGGCCTCTGAAGGCTTCATAGGGGAGAGCCAAGTCCATATGGTTCCCAGAAGACCTGTGGTCCCCAGGCAAAATCTCCTTAGGTTTGGTTAACTCATCACCAGCCCCATCAGGAATCTGGGTAACCCAACTGAAACAGAGCAGAGCACTGTTCCCAATCATTCAAAACATACAAAACTCCATTTTCTTGTCTAAGAAGAAATCCTCTGAAGAGATTTCATGCTATTTAGCTTTTATCTGCTTCTACCACCCAAATTCAGCCATTTCCCTCTACTTCCCCCATCCCCTGGAATGACAAAAAATAATTATCTGCAATGATCAGAGAACTTGAGAAATGAATCAGCTGACAGTTACCTGAAAACTTCACTTTTGGTCATCTCCACAACTTTTTATAGATGCTCTACATGCCGAGAACACAAAATTCAGACTTCCATCTGGCATTGAGAGGGAAGAAAGCATCCTCTTGCAGTGAGGGAAAGGGTTATCTCTAATTGAACGATGTGGTGGAGCTGCAAAAATCTAGCACTCAACTTTCTGAGCCCACAAGGAGAAGTGCTAAGTGGGGGATGGGACTGGAGATTGAAGAGAATGGCCAGAGATGGGATGAAAACAAAGATAATTGGCTACATATAGAAGAACCATGTTAAAGAGGAAACCGGAGCTGACATCATTGAAATTTAAGACACCAAACAAATGAGGATGTCTCTGGGCAGAGACATGGCATTGGCACAGAAGACAATAGCTTTGAAATAAGCTAGATTTGAGATTGGATAGAAATGGAGGCCTGGGCAATCTATGGGGCCTCTGGTAGTGGATCAGTATTTATCCCTAGTACACAAATGGACTTTGGGAGCCCATTCCACAGAGAGGGATATTCTCTCAGCCTAGACACATGGAGGAGTGTCTAGGCCCTGCTCCAAATGATGTGACAGTCTTTGGAGATGCCCCCATGGAAGGCCTCACCCTCCCTGGGGAGCAGAAAGGGGATGGGATAGGGGGTTGGTGGGGGGCAGGGGAGGAAAGAAGAGAGAGGGAACTGGGATTGACATGTAAAAGAAGCTTGTTTCTAATTTAAATTTTAAAATGGAAAAAAAAGAAAACCCAGCAGGAAATTCCCAAGAAGCATGGAATATTTATAGAGGTCAAGAGAATGAAGAAACTCAGCAAGGTAGACAAATAAAAAGGAAAAAGACAGAAGACCACCTGAGGTGCACTGGAAATACGCCTGTTGAAAAGCAGAAAGGAGACAATGAAGAAATTAAGAATAAATTTCAGAAACTTCCATATCACAGAGAGCATGGGAGGAAGTAGCTTTAGCCAAATGAACAGTGAAACAAAAGATCAAAACCGAGCAAAGGGCAGTGGGTTTTATGATTTAAAACAAAAAAGATAGACAGTTAGAACGTAGCTTACTAATAATAGATAGCTAGCCATGTAAATAAGATACCCTGAGGTGCAGATATTTGCAAGAATTCTGACTGAATGAATTCTTTTTAGAGCTACAAGGGAATCATAATCATCCCTTAATACATTTTTTCACAATTTATGGCAATTCTACCACAAAAAGTATATATCTACTTTCTATTTATAGTCACAAAATGTGACTATTATTATTTGAAAAATATCTATATCCCAGAAGGCATCATTCCAAGGCAAATGGACTTGGAATTACTAAATGTTTATCATCGAATCAAAACCATGAAGAATTCTGATTTTCATTTCACTTATCAGAAAACTACATGTATTAGATATAGCTGGTCTAACTATATAAAGCACTTCCCCCGAGCTGTTGGAATGAAGGCATTTCTCCCCCATTCTACATTGAAGGAATAATATAATTCCTATTTAGGGCACTAGCTAAGCTCTAAAAAGCTCTTCTATGATGGAATCAGTGGAAAAATACAGAAACCATCTCACAGATGAGTGATACCTAATGGACCCTCAACTTCTGAGACATGAGCCCAGATGAAAAAACTGGGAAGAGAGAGAGAGAGAGAAAGAGAGAGAGAGAGAGAGAGAGAGAGAGAGAGAGAGAGAGAGAGAGAGAAGACAAGACAAGACAAGACAAGGCAAGTTTTATCAGGGACTGGAGCAAACCAGGGTGCACAAATTTACACAGAAGGAAAATTATGTAATTATCAATGTCCTCATAGCCTGTCTGAGGGTGAGCATGAATAAAACATTAACAGGAACTACACCAATTAAATATTGAGGTGCTGAATGTCAGTGCTTACCACAATGAGAGCCTCTTACACTCATCAGCTATTTTCCTACAAAAAGATTTGTCAAGACGAGGGAGAAAAACATAACACAGGAACAACAAAAAACTAAACTAAACTAAAAGGCATCTTTTTCCCCACCATTAGTTCCCCAAGGAAAACAATGACAAATTTAGGTTACACTCCGCTTTCCTAACATCTGCTAATTTGAGGCATTACCACAGTGACATGAATTTTTCAGCTTCCTTCCAGATATCTGGTAGCGTTTAATGCACAAGCTCCATTTCCATGTTCTATTTTCACTGAAATCAATTCTACCGTTGTTGGCTTTGAGGTCAGAGCTTCAGCAGTGGATGGCACTGGGCAGACTCCCAAAAACACAAGGTACAGTGAGGGGATCTTTGCGATGACCTCCTCATAGTGCCCAGGTGGCTACTCTCTATCCTTTTACCATTCTTAGTCTCTGAACCACAGTTCATCCACACTCAGCCACCGGTCCATTTTGCTGAACTTGAGTTGCTTCACCAACCCTTCCTTGCCTTGCCCCCATTTGTGTTAGCATACATCCTTCCCTAAAATCCCAAAATAGAACAAACACTATCCTCACTGTTGCCCCAATGGCCAATACCCTTTCCTTCCAATGTCTACTTTCCTTAGTCAGTTCATAGTAGATGGAAGTCAAGAGCTTGTCTGGACTCATCAAGCATCTCCATTGGCTATGTTGCTGAATGCCCACCAACACTCCCATGTAGGTGCCGGGAAGGGAAAAGGACTCCTTAGTTCTCAGGGAGATCTCACTTATCAATAAATTTCCATTGTCCTCCTTTTCTTCTCAGCAACCCTTCTCTGAAGCAGTCTTCAGAGAAAACCTCCATGGCTGGGATGCCAATCCTGGAAGCCATGATTAATTAAACAAAGATCCCAGTGCTAACATTGGGAAATTCCTTATGAGTTGTTGATTAAACACATTCCAGTGGCATTGCTTCCCAAACAGCACAAGCTACTGATACTGCCCTTGGAACTAGACAGTAAGACCCTATTGCTGAAAACACCACATGCCTTGGTTGCAGGACACTGAGAAATCAAGCCAGGACTATGCTGGGAACCTCCTCTCTATGACTAGCTTTACAAGTGCCAGAAGGTTCAATGCAGGCCACAAGAAGAGAAAAGTCACTAGTGGTCTTATCCATCTGTGGACCTTATATGCTATAATATTGACTACCAGGCAAGATGTACCCACTGGTGTAATAGTGGCATAACTGTTATGAGGGTAACTAACTGTATTGTGATTGGATCCAAAGCCTGCTCTACAGAAGGCAGTTCATGCCTGGTATTGTGTATCATCAAAGGCTGATGGTTGAGAACGTCATAGGCCTTAGAAAGGAGTTTATTACTATTCTTCTGCTAAATAGATATGCACCACACTCTCTCTCCTAAATATTTATGTGTATGCCTGCAAACAAGGTCTACTCTCAGGCTTAATCAAAGAAGCCTCTCTTTCACTGAATGGTTGAATATAGAGATTCATGGATACTCAAGGTGCTGAGCATGATGGAATGTAGAGTGACCATCCATAAACAGTACCAACTCCTCTGAGTCTCAGGATACATCACAGGAAAGAAAAGAGAAAGAAAGTAAGAGATAGAGGATGTGAAGGACATCTGTAAAAGAATGTGTTCTTGACATGATATGATCAGTGTAATCAGGAACTCACACAGATGAAGCTGTGCCCAGGCCTGTCAAAATTCAGTCATGGGGAGGAGAGTGAGTCATGAGGCCCTGATCCTCCCCAAATACTATTAGCTGTAGATGGCTACTGGGAGTGGAAGAGTCATTACCTTCAGAGGCATAGCCATTGATAAGTTCCTCATGTGCCAGTGGATAGCACCATGCCATGCTCACTAGTACACAGAGGTCTTATAAGGTCTTATATGACAAGTGTAGGAGTGATATAGAGACAGCAGTAGTAAGTGAGATCAGAATGCATTATATACATGCTGGAAATCATCAAAGAATAATTTTTAAAAAGGACTTCCATTTGTAAACCAAAGGAAATATTGAATATACAGGAAAGTTATAAGAATAGAAACCATAGAAGAGGATTTCACAACTTCGTTGACAAACATTTATACAAAAAAAATGGTATATAAAATCACAGAATATAAACTGAGCTACATTTTGTTAATGCACATGAAGAACCTCACTTTTTCCAAATTTGGTGATGCCCCTTTTATAGAATCTACCTGACAGAATAATCAGAACCACAGTCCAAAATCTAGATACATTTTGACGAAAAAAAAAAAAACTGCATACATCCTGAAGGGTTCTATAAAGATGAATGTCTGAGAAAATGTAAGAAAACTGTGATTGTAATCCTAGGATTAACAAAAGCTGTCTCCTGGCTAACTCCTTTACTGCAGTTTCCCAGTTTCAAGATAATGCATGGGAAGCCTGCCTTCTCTTCCATTTCTCATTCCTGCAGGCCAGGGTAGGGATCATTCTCTCTGTGGCCTAGAGCCCTACAGCGATGTCCTGAATCACAGCCGGCCATATGGATTTTTAGTTCTGAATCTGCAGTATGTACCGTCTCATCTCTCAGAAGCCAGATATTGATCCCTGTCGCACTGGGGCTGCACAAACTGGATTGCCTGAATTCAGGGGATTTTTTTAAGGGACAAATTCAGTAAATTAAATGGAGTGGACGTGTTTTTCTCTTATATGCTGTACCAAATCGCAAGTTTGACTGCACCACCGTTTGCTTTCTGTCTCGGTTTTCTGCTGACAAAGAAATCTACAATGCAAAATGGTATTAAAAGAAGCCACTTTTTGATGGCTCATCAAGTCAACCCTGCCATATGCCCCAGGCAAGCTCTGAAAATGAGGAGTGCAGCTTGATGGCTGATTCACAGGTCAGCAAGAAAACATCTCAGATGCTGCCCCTATGGTCAGCCACATACTAAGTCGGCAAATACTTGCTGGTTTCATCCTGGTGTGCCTGGTACTGGAGATGACACAGGCTTGGTACCTGTCCTCTGAGGCTTCTGGTCCACAAGGAAAGGACCTGAAATAGTCGCTTTGATTGAGACTAGAAGAAACAAAATATGCTGCAGGGTTCAGCTGGAATGTTGAGAATTTGTCATTTTCAGTTTAAACTGAAAAGCAATAGATAGTTGACTAGATCATTGGAACCAGAAATGGGGGTAGGAAATACTAACAGAGTACTGTGTACTGGGGTCCTGGGATTGAAAAAAAAGAGTGGTCTTTTTGAAAGACTGAGAAAAGGGCTCCACTGATGGAGAACAAGGAGTAGGAAGAGAAGGAGGAGGAGGAATGGGAAGAGCAGCTGCTGTTGCCACTGCCACCACAAGAAATGGAACTGTAATGCGTAATGCTGGGTAAAGGATCCTGTGCTTTTTCTTAAATGCAATGAGAATGCATTTGTGCATCTTATGTTTCCTTTAGTGCCATGAAGAGGTTGAGAAGAAAAGTAGAAACTTCCTTCACCTAGGAGGCTATTGCTGCCTGACAATTCAGAGATGATGGTGGTGTGAAGTCAGTATTCACAGAGACCAGTGGATGATTCTAAGTCCACTTCAGCACTCTGGATCACACTTCTGCTGCCAAGAATCAAGTTCCCAACCAACTCATTCCCTTCAATCTCCTATATCCCACCAGCCACTCATATCGTGATACTATGGTGGTCAGAAGACCCAAGAAGGGTGTTTTAGAATTTATCTATCATATATCTAGCATCCATTGGAAAGCAGCCAGTTGTGTATCTACATTAGACATGTGTGTATTCATGTTTGCACAGAATTAGTCTGTGGAGGTACTCCATTGTTGGGAAAGAAAGAAACCCATGCCAGCACTCTGCCCAGGAAGACAAAGTGAGCCTACAAATTTCACACTTCATCACCTCCCAGATCCAAGTTCTGTCTCCCTTGGTGTTATCCCCATGATCATGTAAAAATTAAATGGCAGTCAGCACCACACCAGGAATTGGGGACTAACTGTTCATCCCATCGGCTTTCATAAAGCCCTGGCCACTTCAGAGCTGAAATGGATGTTGATCACGGGTTCTTAAGAGGATTTTTAAAAGAAAACAAGTAATATGTTCCCTCCTCAATTGTGTGTTTTCTCCAGAAACCTTCTATGAAAGGTTTTTATTATCTGAGGCTGCTTTTTAGATGTGGCTCCTGCCCTGAGTGTATTTGCATTAAGATGCAGGCCTGGTTCTTGTGTCTCCAAGAACGGTGCCCTCTTGCTATTAGTGCATCTGCAGCCCCTCACACTCACAGCAGAACAAGAGGAGTCAAAGCAGATGAAAGGGACCAGATCCATTTGCTCCTAACCAGGCCCCTGAAGAGCCTCTTAGAAGGTCCCGAGTTACAAATACGTTCATCCTTTCCATTCACAAATACCTTTTTGAAGGCAAAGATGGGTCTATGAAATGGGAAGAAAATAATGTGTGTCTTTTCTACTGCTCCTTCTAGAATCTTCCTTCAAAATGATTTTATCTGCCAGCCATAAGGCTAGCTTTAGACATGTCTCATTCATCCCCAGTGTATTTTATCATGTATTTGTTTCCTGAAACTGTGGTGGGGGGAGGGTGCCATTTGCCTTTCTTGGGAAAGTTGTCATCAAGGGAAAGAAGTTGATGCTCTTCTCTGAGAGACAGACAGAAGCTAGGATGTAATGAGTCACATCTACTGCAGAACCGCATGAGCTTTCACAGAAACTTCCTATTGACCTGGAAACCTTTGCATGAATAGCTGCTGGTTTCTATGACAACCACACCCAGAGCATTGAGTTATCCCTTGGCACACTGGCTTATTAAGGGAGATGGGACACAATGTGTGATGGGTTTATTTACGAACATGTGTGGCAAAAAGGAAACTTCAGGAAAGACCACAACTGACCCATACCTTGAGGGATTAAATAGGCATGATACTGAGGTCCAAAAATGAGCACACACAGACATAAGTCTTCAGTATGGCTGAATCTGTGTCTCATGTCCATGATGTGCTTTTGAGTATGTCCCAGCAACTCATTGTAAAGCTCACAGGAGGTGTTTAGCTGCCTTTGAGTTTCCCTTCTTCCTCCCAACACCCTTTCTGCAGTTTTGGACCAGAGAAATGATGGAAAAATTCATCGAGAGTAAGAAGGAGACTCCTCACCTGAATTCTCCATCCATTTATCTTAATCAAAATACTTAGGGCTGAGAAACACCCCTCTCTCCATGGGAGATACCTTGATAAGCCATTAAAAAGTAGATTTTAGGAGGATTTTCTTCCCAAAATGTGATGGTTGATGTTGTTCTCTTCACACAGAGCATGCTGTCCAGTGGTTAGCACAGTCACCCTTGTACTTGGCAGGCACTGACTCTAGTTGAGCTCTGATGTTCAGATAAATCACATAACTCTTTACTTCCAGTTTCTTTTTCAGTAAGATGGAAGTGATAACTATTTCACCATCTTCTTGGGTTTATGATATTGCATATGTACAATATTATTGGGACTGTGAACTGGTGTAACCACTATGGGAATCAGCATAGAAGTTCCTCAAAAAACTAAACATATATCTACCATATGACTTCACTTTTGGGGGGCATAAGAGGCCAAGAACATGAAAACACTGGGCCAGACCCCAATGATGTTTAACAAAAGGTATCCTTTTGCCTTGGTTACTAAGAAGCTCATTATCGGTTTAAGTGAATAACTATAACATGTTACAAAACTCTCAGGTCAGTGTGCTTCTCTTTCTCTTGTTTTTTATTTTCTACTAAAGTCCTGTGTGGAAAAATGTGGATTTCTAATTGAACTTTATATGTTTTATAAGCTGCATCAAATGTCAGGAGAAATGACATCAAAAGTAAGAAAATCAAAAAGAAAGGGAAAATTGTTGAATGTTTTAATCCCATTTGGAATGTGAAAACAAGTTATTCAGAGCATATTCCAATAGAATAAACTAAAGGCTTAATCTTGGCTATGCCACCTGCCTCTCTCATGAAGCAATATTAAGTGAACACATACCGCTCACAATGCAAACACAAAGAACACACTCTGGGGATAGACTCCTCAAGAGTCTATCCTTGACCCATCGCTAAGAAGTACTGCAACTTCTGACCACTCTGCCCTTCATTTTCCTCATCTGTGTAAAGGGCTCAGCAGCTCATCTCTCAAGAGGTTGTCATGAGAGCCAAGTGAGTTAATATCTACAAAAGACTGCCAGGTAAGAGCAGGTGACCATTATCTAGGATTTCTATCATAAAGAACAAAAGGAAGGATGGCTCTGGGCCCCAAAAGTCTCCATGTCTGAAGCTAGACAAATCCATAAGGGTATTAGGCAAGGCAGTTTTTATTTCCAATTGTTTTTTGAGGGTATGGTAACCAGTGCTACCCCAAATCAAACTTGACACCCACCTCATTCAAAAATCATATACAACTGGCCATTTCATTTACATCCCTGACATTTACTACATGTGATGGGCATCAAAGAAAATACTTTTTCTCAAATTTTCACCTAACAACATGTGATAGTATTTCATTAGATATAATTTACCGCTCATGTGTCATAGTAATGATTACGGTGTGTTTGTTAGGTTTTTGTATGTGTTATGTGTATGTGTCTATGTGTTCATGGTTTTCATATGCACATACTAGTAGACACCAGGGGTCAACCTGTTCCTTGGGAGCTATCTCTCTTATATGTTGGAACATAGTCAGGCTAGACAGGCTGACCATCAGCACCAGGGATTGTCTTATTTCTGCCTCCCCAGCACTGGGACTATAAATGCACTCCTCCTTGCTCGTCTTTTTTTAATGTTTTTTGGGGAAATCAAGCCCACATCCTCACATTTGTACAACAAGCCCTCTACCCACTGAACCATCTCCTCAACTCACAATTAAGAGTTTTTCATGTTTGACATTCAAGTTACCTGAGCACTGTGTGACTTAAATGGGCCCCCAAGTTACAACTGCCTACACTTGCTATTTCCCTCTAATTTTACCTAGTTGAAAACAAAATTTCAGTCCCAGAATGTTTGCACTGTTTCCTTACTCAAAGAAATCCAAGAGCACATTAAACTCACCCATCTAGTCAATGTTTTTGTCTGTTCTCTTCTTCTTCTTCTTCTTCTTCTTCTTCTTCTTCTTCTTCTTCTTCTTCTTCTTCTTCTTCTTCTTCTTCTTCTCTTTTCTTTTCTTTTCTTTTTTCTTTTCTTCTTCTTCTCTTTTCTTTTCTTTTTTCTCTTCTTCTTCTTCTTCTTCTTCTTCTTCTTCTTCTTCTTCTTCTTCTTCTTCTTCTTCTTCTTCTTCTTCTCCTCATTTTGATCCACTGTGTAGCAATCAACTGTACTGATTTAGTAGCAACAACCACACCTGGTCACTGAGACAGCTGTGATGACTACTAAGGGACCTTCCCCAGTTCAGTTTCCATCTGGAGAAGATAGGAGACTGCAGAGTCAATGCAGTCTGCAATCCCTAGGTAAACTACAGCTCTGAGTTACCATTTACTTCTCAGACAATTTGCATAATTTGGATCTATTTTCCAAAGTTCCCTTTAAGCACCTTGTTTTGAAAGGAGGGCACAGGGTGTGCAATCAGAACTTGAAAGGTAGATGCTGCCTCTTGATTCCTGCTTAATAATGCAGCTGGAAAGAGACACCAGTGAGATGCCAAGGCTTCTTGGCTTCTGCCTATCAGCCTAGATTCAGATGGAGTTTAATTTCCCAATTCACAGTTCTAAATTCTGGGCAGCAGAAATGTCTAGTTAACTACATGACTATGTCCTACAGGGTAGTGGGTGGGTGCAGCTGGGCACTAGGAGGCTTCTGGTTTGTGTTGATTGTGTGGCCTGGCCTGAAGAGCCTCCTGGGACCAGCAGTGTTGTGCAAATTAAAGTCGGCCTGGCCTGAAGGTCAGCAGCCATCCTCCAGCAATGACTGGCCGTCCCAGCCCACTGCCCTTGAGAAATTGGTATACTGCAAAACATATTTGCTCGGACACAGGGAGAAAGCGATTCTTCACCTAATTACATCCATTTGGCTTCAGAAACACAGATCCAGTCCCTTTATGAGGAAACAAAGCAAGCAAGAATGAGACAATTGCACTTTTCTGTTCCTAAAATCTCTCTAGATGTTCTATGGGAAGGCTGTGTAGCTGAAGTAAGACAGTGTGCCTGTGTGCTTTGTGAATATACATGCTACGTAAACAGAGATGGCAGAAAGTCAAAGCAAAATGCCCCACTCTAAGACTGCTTTATACAAACAGCCTTGATGGGGGATGTCTTTCTGTGTGCTGTGAATATATATTCCTCTACATGCAGTTGGAAGTTTCTGTCCTGCCTGGTCCCACAGCCATTTAGTCTCAAATAAACACTTAGAGGCTTATATTAATTATAAACTGTTTGGTGGATGGCTCAGGCTTCTTATTGGCTAGCTGTCTCTTAATTATTAACCTATTTCTATTAAACTATATATCTCCACGTGGTCTAGGCTTACCGGTGATATTGCTTTCTTGGCAGCTCCATGGAGTCTCCTTGACTCTGCCTATTACCTATCTTTATCCCTGTTTGGATATCCCACCTGACTAAATCTTGGCTGTCTATTAGCTGAAACAGCTTTGTTCATCAACCAATAAGAGAAACATATATTCACAGCATACAGAAGGACAGCCCCCATCACAGCCTCAACAAGCCCCACCTAGAGAGGGCTTCTGACCACAAATGCCTTCTCACTAGCCTATGGCAAAACAGCAATCTCTCCCTGTCATCGAGGCCTATGAGCACTGTAGTTCAGCCATTGACTCATTGATGCCTTGTCTTTATCCATTTGCATGAAAGACCGTTTTAGACAAGCATTTCCCATGTAAGCTATGTCTCCAACTAAGAGCTAAGTCAGTGAGCAGAGAAGCCCAGAGGAATGTCCTAGAAATAACTGTGGAATAGTCTAGGATTCATACAACGGGATGCAAGTCCAAGGAGTGTGGTATTTTCAAGTTCATTTGGGCAAAGTTGAAAAGTAGGCAATGATTCTTTTTTATCAAAGGAAATCACAGAGCCTTTGCCTGCTCCACTGGGACCCAGTCACCTTCATTTCTTGTTGAATTCTTCCCCATTCTCATTCTGCTGACCCTCACTCCTCCAATTCCATCTTTGTACATCATTTGTTGATACTAAAATCTAACGTTTCTCTCTCGGGTTTAGCTATCTTTTAACAGGAATCAATGCTAAGGGGATAAAACTGTGTATATATTCCATGTGTTGACCATGGAAGAATGTCAGGTCATCCCCAGCCTTTCTGGCATTGCTGAACAGCCTGTCCTGAAGGAGGTCACCACTCCCCCTGACCTGTGCTGGGGTCCCAGCTCTGTCACCTTGTAGATACAGTTTTCTATGCATAGTCATGCAAAATGCTAGAATTATCTCCAACATAGTATTTGATCCAGGAGCCCTGTGAAAACATGGTCCTAGAGAAATAAGGATGAGGACAGGAGTCAGTTTTCATTCCTCGTCTCCCCCAAATTCATCTGAAAAGGAGGTTTGTCGCCACACATTTTGCCATGAGGAATCTTTCAGAAGGCAGCAGAGTCTGTCTCCTAAAGGCTTTGAAACCCTCAGCTTAAAGGGATTGTACAGTTTAAGAACAAAGGGTTACGATGCCCTAATGTGCAGCTTAAAACATTATTACCGACCTAGTTTCTAGTCTTTAGGAGAGAACCACAGCTTTTCTAGTTATTTTGTCTTAATTTGCAAGCAGTCCTAGCTGAATTGTTCATTTATTTCTAAGATCATGTCGTTAGTTACAAGGTTAAGATTCAAACGGGCAGGGGAGAAGAAAAGGCTAGCTGCTAGCAAGAAAAATGGATCCTGTGACCTTTAGCAAGCATTTTGGTTGCAAGGCACGGGTTTCATTACAGCTAATGGTGAAAACAAACACGTGCAACAATGGGCCCTTCACCTTCAGCCCCACGGGAGCCCCAGCTGCAGGTTCTATCTGGCTCTCCCACCTGCACGGGCTGAGCACCTTTGGGTCTCATTCTGGAAGGATTATCTCTTTGTTCTTGACCATAGGCATGTCCTATTCTTGAGACCATAGTATACCCCTAAAGATAGGCTTGTCTGCCTGGATTTATGCATTTAACTTTAAGAGAACAAATTTACTCAAATGAGCTGTACTTATATTCAGCTCAGAAAGAAAGAGTGTGAAGAAAGAAGGAAAAGAGGTACAGATAAATAACATAGATTGTGTGTGTGTGTGTGTGTGTGTGTGTGTGTGTGTGTGTGTGTGTGTGTGTGTAATAGAAAAAAAATGATGAAGAAGGAGGGGAGGAAGGGAGAGAGGGAGGGAGGGAGGGGGGAGGGATGGAGATATATGTTATGTTCTAACCTTTAATAAACTCAGCATAAAACACATTAAATGATCTTTTCCACCATGCCAAGTGCCAGATCCATCTTTTGTTTGATCTAAACTTGGATTTAAAGTTTTTAAAAGCAAAAGAAAGGAAGAAAGAGAGAGAAGAGCAAGAGCAGCTCCTTGGATACTATCATTAAGTGTGGTAAAGGATGATTTTCAGCCCTTGGACAGCTCAGGGCACTTCATAATAGAATCCAGAGCCTTTCACCCCTAAGTCACTGATTTGAATCCAAGCCAGGACACTATTGACAGAGGCCATTACCTTTAGGTGCTGTCTGGTGGCCCATGTGGAATGACTTGATGGTGTCTGTCCTAAGCCGTGTGGACAGTTGCCCATGTCACCTTGTCAGTTTCAAATGAAAATCAGGGGAGTTGATGGATGTAGAGACCAAGCCCCTCACACTGTGAGCTGGTGCCCTCCAGGTCAGAGTGGAGGGCACCAGCTCCAATGTGTGAATCAGCCCTGATGTCCCTCATCACTTTCCAGGACATCAATCCATCTCATTCCACCATCACCTTTGCTAGGGACAGAGGACTTTTAAAATCATGGCTGGGACTTTAGCTCAGATTTGTCTCCATTTTTCCAGACATGAGAGGTTCCCAGTGATGGATGCCACTTATATGAACTCTCAGTTCATCACCCTAAATAGAGAAAAGGAATTGGTAACACCAGAGTCAAGCCTTTGAATATTCAGTGTACAAATCAAATGTTGCTAGATTATGTCTTCTGCTCCCTTGGACATAATAGATTCTACAGTGAAATAAATTAACTGAATCCAGCCAGAGCCACACGATGGAACCTTTATACAAGAAGACAAAAATATCTATGTTAGAGATGGCTACCTAAACTACATGGCTGTATATGTCACTGCTGATGAAACTTCACAGATCACTTATTTAACCTCCTCCTCTTCTATTTTTGAAATGTGAAAACTAGCATCCACATAGGCAAAATGTCTTGTTAGAAGGTTATACTGAGGGGACCAGAGAGATGATGACCAATGGTTAAGAGCATTATGCTGCTCTTCCAAAGGACCTGAGTTCTGTTCCCAGTTCCCACATCAGGCAGTTCACAATTGCCTGTCAGTCCATTTGAGTTCATAGCCCCACTAAGACTGACCCAGAAGTGCACAGACTGGAAAGCATATCTGCGTGCATACCCCCACACACATGCACACATACACACACATGCACAGAACACTTACATGAACAGCACCCATGCTCATACACATGCACTCACATACATGTGCACACATGCACACACAAGCACAGCACACATGTATAGCTCACACACACATGCACACATGTACAACATACACATATAATCACACACATGCACACAAATTCATACACGCACTCACACACATATGTACACTCATGTACACTCAGTCACACATAAGCAGCCATACAGCATTCACACACACATACACACATTCATGTACATTCAAACACACACATACACAAACACAGACAGGAACTCTTTTAGAGGTAGAGATATAAGAGTAAAACTCGGCCAGATGGACATCTTGCACAGACGCTGGCACAGTGAGTCGTCAGTCAACAAGAACAGATGAATGAATGGAGGAATGAATGTCTGCATTTTAACTGTTTCCTATTAGGTTTTGGGGGAAGCTGCCTGAGACAAAGACAAAAGTACAAGTGGCTCATTAGGGACATGCTGTCGTAAAACGATGGTGGGGAGGGAGGGAGACAGAGAGGAGAATGTATGCCATTCAAAATGTTTAACAAGCAGGGTTACTGAAGAAAACTGAGGCCCAGGTCCACCAGGGGCTTCTAGGCTATGACGGCTGGCAACTAGACAAGCAGGGTGTTATCGCCTCAGTACCTCTGGCCTGCCTGTGTGGCTGCAAAGCACACTCCTTCAGCCACAGATGGACACAGACAGAGGGTCGCAGGTGCTGGCGAGAGGAAGCCATCAGCCTTTCCAGAAACTGGGGGAGGGGACTATGTGAGTGGGCCAGCAACAGATCTTGAGAGCACATCTGAGGTTGAGAAGACAGTAAATGGGCAGGGTGCAAAGTCAAGGGTTCAGAGAACAATATCCAAAAAGGTAACTGCTGGAACCGAGTACTGCCTCTGTTCTTCACTCCCCTAATACACCCCATACTTGCCTTCAGTTTACTCATTATAATTATCTGGGCACCCACATTCTTTTTGTCAATTACATAGCAAGCTAACATTCAGAAAAGAGAGTCACTTCCTAATCCAAGCCATCCTCGAAGCCTGAAATTTTTTTCATGCACCCTTCTTTACTGTTTCCAAAATGGTCTTGGTCACACCCAAGTTGGGAAGTCAGTAGGATGGTGGGGGGATACCACTGAGCTCAGTCACTGCCTAGTCCCGCACATATTTTAGAGCCTAGACTCTTTCATGCATGACCTTTCTCGTCCTGTGAGCCACTGGCCATCGCTATGCCTGGCCACATGTTTGCCGAGGAGGGAAGCAGAAGCTTCTTTGTTTGCTTTATCAAACCACAGTCACGGAAAGTCTGCTCCGAACAAAGATGTCGTGTGTATCCTTCACCACCAGACACATGGTCCTCGGAAGAAAGAGTGCATTTAAGATAGGAATAAACAGAACTGAAAGATGCACCCCACCCCCTGCCCCAGCAAACACCATGCTTCTTCAGCTCCTTAGAGATGCTCTCTCTGAATAGTTGACAACATACACAGTGTGTGTGGGAGGGGCTATTTCTAGGGCTAACCATTAAAACAAAGGCAGTCCAGGACTGGTTAATTCTTCAGATGAGACAAACATGAATGGTGTGTGGATGTGTGCTAAGGTGTAAGAGAGGAAGCGAGGCACATTAGAACCAAGAGCAAATAATGTATTGTTATCAATAGCCCTGTGGCTTTGATGAGCAAAGGCTTTTATTCACACACTGTATCGATAGGTGTTTCAACCGGCGGTTAAAAAAAAGAAAAGAAAGAAAGAAAAAACATTCTTGACACTCATCTATAGGGAGAAATATCCATGTACTCTTGGCTGTAGGACCAATTAGCCTGTGAGAGCGGCAGGGTGGGGGGACAGAATATAAATGCAGGAGGCATCCGCACTTGATTACTCTAATGAAATGTCCATTGATCCTATAGATTAATGTGAGAAGGACAGCAGCTGCAGAGTGGCTAACACCTCCAGGTCGGCAGCTGTTTGTGAGGGTTCGTGCACGTGTGTGTGTGTGTGTGTGTGTGTGTGTGTGTGTGTGTGTGTGTGTGTGTGTTTGTGCGTACACATGAGCCCCATGAGACTAAAATCAAAATTGGAAGAGAAGACTATGTGTGTTTGGGTGAGACTGATCAGGCTGGACATAACGGAGAGAAAAGGGTCTAGCTTCCTTGGAGGACAGTGAGGCATAGCAGGGAGTGGGGAGGGAGATCTGGAGGGGCTGGGCTGAGAGCACCACCTCCCTCCCCTTCCCTCTTTCTCTATCCCCTCTTCCCACCCTATTTGACTTTGCTACAAGGGGGACAGAGAGCTCACAGGTCACCTAGTTTTTGTTCCATTAATTTCATTCTGCCTTTAATCACCCAGAGCAAATGTGGAGTTCAAAGATGGCTCTTTGCCAACTCCCTGGTGCCTACCCTCAACCCGTAGCTGACATTCTGCCCTGTGTCCAAGCCCATACTGTGCGTTTAGTAAATGCACCAAACTAAGTGATTCACTCACCACAGCCTCAGGACCAACTGCCCCTTGTAATCACTGGAGCACGATTCTATTCCCCCTGGACTCAGCAGCAATTTAAATCCTAGATCTCTAGAGCAAGAAGGTTTAAAGGGTGTTCTCTTCATTACCAAGTAAACAGCTTCCCCCACCCCACCCCCTACCCCCAACCCCCTGCTCCGAGGTCTTCTTCACTTAACGCTGTCTGTGAAAAAGTGCAACAGAAGGGCTGAGAGCCTCAAAGCTTTACCTAGAATCACGAGGGCATCATTTACATAAGATCCCCGCCAGCTCTACCTGACCCAAAGATCTGTACTTACAGAAAGCTGCAGCAGAAGACCATCTGCAGACAAATGGGTAATAAAACTGTGATACATATATACGTTGAAATTTCATTCAGCCATTAAGGAAAATGAAATTATAAACTTTGCAGGGAATAGATGGAACTGAAAAAAATGTTTTAAGTAATGTTACCCATACTCAGAATGACAAACCCCACATGTCTTCTCTCATGAGCAGATCCTGGCTTTTAATATTTACGTATGTATATTTGTGTGGATGTAAAGGTCGGGAAACCAGAAAGGAACCGATGAGAAGAGGGAAACGGGGCTTTAAAGGATGGGTATGCTGACAGTTATAGAAAGCATGTGATATGAAACTAGAAAGGGGAACACTGAGAGTGGAGGGCATAAGGTAGTGGAGGGTCATCCAAAACTAAGTATGAAAACACCTGGAGGGGCCAGCAAGATGGCTCAGCTGTTGACCACCAAGATTGACAACCTGAGTTCAATCCCTAGGACCCACTCAGTAAAAAATGAAACCAGTGTCCTGTGTGTCCTCTCACAGGTACACAAACATAGATAGTTAGATAGATAGATAGATAGATAGATAGATAGATAGATAGATAGATAGATAGATGTATTTTTAAAAATGAAAATGTGAAAGGAGCTTATTTCTTTTTATACTAATTTAAAAATAAAATACAGCCAGCAGTAGATGACCAATACAAAACAAACCCTATAGTACTTTTGTAGCGTTTTTGTCTCATAATGCTTTGAAAGGGAATTTTTTTAACCTTACAAGTCTTTTGTTTATATATTATATACTATTGTTTCTGATTTTGTGTTTTTTGGGATGTGTGTGTTTCTTGTGCTTTGGCTATCTTTTTTCTGTTTAGTTCTATCTTGGTTAGTAAACTTGCTTGCTTGCTTGTTGGTTTGCCTTAGTTGCCTGTTTGTTTTCTAATAAGAGAGAAAGAAAAGGTGTAGATTTGGGTGAGTGGGGAGAAAGGGAAGATCTGGGAGGACATAGGGGAGGGAAACCATGATCAGAATGTATTGTATGTAAAAAAAATCCATATTCAATAAAAATCAGAGAGGTGTTACCCAGAAACCCACAGCCAAACACTAGAAAGAGCCAGGAAAATCCTGCAGAAGAGGAGGAGGAAGGATTGCAGGAGCCAGAGGGGTTGAGGACACCATGAGAACACAGCCCAATAATCAACTAAGCAGGACTCCACAGGGATTCACAGAGACTGAACTGACAATCATGGACTCTGTGTGAGTCTGAGCTAGGTCCTCTGCATATACATTATGGTTGTGTAGCTTGGTACTCCTGGTGGTAGTGGGATGTCTGACTCTTTTGCCTGCTTTTGGTACCCTTTTCCTCTTACTGGGTTGCCTCATCCAGCCTTGATATGAGGTTTTGTACCTAGTCTTATTGCAACTTTTTACTCCATGTTTGCCTGATATTCCCTGGAGTCCTTCTCTTGTTTGAAGGGAAATGGAGGAGGAGTGGGCCTGGGGGAAAGAGGAGGTAGGGGGAGGACTAGGAAGAGTGGAGGAAGTGGGAACTGTGGCCAGAATGTAATGCATGAGAGTAGAATAAAAGAAAAAAATTAATTTAAAAAATGAATACAAAAAAATCATAATTAGATGTCATATTATCTCAAATATCTTTTATTTCCCTACTGAAATTATCATGTTATAAAAATATTTTGCTATGTTGGGTGTAGTAGGTGCATACTCTTCATCCCAGCATTTAGGAGGTAGAGGCAGCTGGATCTCTGTGACTTCAATGCCACCCTAGGCTACACAGTGAGTCACAGGACATAGAGAGATCCTGTCTCGTGTGTGTGTGTGTGTGTGTGTGTGTGTGTGTGTGTGTGTGTTTGTGTGTGTGTGTGTAATATATGTATATGTATATATATTCTGTCAATATAAGACATTATATCAAGTTTATAATAATAAATAATCCTTGGAGGACCCCAAAAAACAAATAAAACATTTTTATAGAAAGAAAAAGAAAACCTTAGGACCTGGGGGGGCAGCCCTGTATTGGCAGGTGTTCAGCAGCTGTACAACTGTTTTGAGAAACCTCAGAAAGCACAACTCAAGAGATTCCATGGACACCCTTGGGAGGTCAGAGGAACAAGGAAGAGAGAGCTCCATAAGAAGCTAACCCACTGGGGAGTGGTTCTCTATAAGGCTGTAGTGCTGCAACACGGAAGCAATGTGCATAAACAAACCTCTTTAGTAGCTACTGAATCTCCATGAGAGCTGTGTACTGTCCCTAAAGTTTGTTTATTGTGTTCAGTGGTTCGTGAGTCCTGGGCAAGACCACCTACCTTACTCAATGTCTGCCACACATGGCACCAAACCAGTGTGACTCAGACCAAGAAATCATGTTCAGTGCTTAGCTATGACATCTCTATGGATGATAAATACATCATCACTGGTTCTGGAGACAAAGAAGCTACAGTGTCTGAAATCATCTACTACAAAACATATATTGTTTTACATGTATAGTTGAATTTGGTCAAGTGTTTTGAACTTGGAGGAATATTAAAGGCCTAGCTTTAAAGGAGGAGGAGAAGAAAAACCCAGAGAACCCTGTTTCCAAACCTTGTCACAGGACCACTCTAAGAGAAGGAAGTGGACAGTCTATCAACAGCTGTCCACTCACCAAGAACAGAAGCCATGGTGGGGGAGAGACAAAGTGGCTGCCTGCTTCCCCACTCTGAGGCACTTGTCACTCATGTTCATGCCTTGCCCAACTGACCTTACTTCTCTGTTCTTTGCAGTTCACTTTGCATTGAGTCTTTTGTAGAGTGGTGATGTCTCCAAAGGACTTGTTTCCTGGTTTTATACCTCCTGAAACTATTTTGGTACTTTTATTAGTTAAACATTCATATAAATTTTAGGTATGTGTGGTACACTAAACTAAAGCCTTTAATATCAGGGGTATTTTTGTTTGTTTGTTTGTTTGTTTTATTAGTGTTTGCCTTGAGCTTACCCCAGTTGGGAATGCTGTCACAATCACTTCAAGTTTGTATGTTTAACAGCCCGATTATGTCTGGAAAACACTGATCCTCTGTAGTTACCAACCACCTTACACTTAAACCAGACAAAATCCAAGCACAGAGCTGGGAGATGGACACAAAGTCCCAAGTCCCACTGATAGCTGATGAGCTATTGGCAACTGATAGATGCTGGGAGAGAGTTTGTTTTCTTTAAGGAGTTGAGGGAGATGGTAAATATAATCTGAGAATATTGTCTGGAATTATCAAGGAATTAATAAAAAAATTATTTTTCGAAGTAGAGAAAAAGAAACACAGCCACAAAGCCCTGGAAGTCTTTTCACAACCATCCATGAACTTTTCCTACTGGGCAATTCGATGTCTACCAACAATGAACCCTGTCTGAGCCAGGGAGTCTGGACTCAGCAAGCAGGTACTCAAAGCCACTTCCTTTTTATTTCCTCAGGAGACCCCAATGGCCAGTCAGAACACACTGACACTCTCACCCTGTTTCTCTGCAACACTTAAAGGAGCCCTTCAGATGAGAGCTAGGAAAACATAAGCAAGGAATGGTTGATTAGCAGGGGTGCTGCTTGTCTGGTGGTCCGCAGAGCCAGTATCCCTGACATTTTATTGCAAAACAGATGTCGGGCATCTGTTGGTTCAGCTCGCTATCATTACCCTGCTTTTCCATACAGTTAGACACTGATCCTAGACTGGAATGCTATGGGGATAGACAGATCCACAGATGCCAAAACTCTATGTGGACACCAAATCTCACACTGGTAGACACCTGATTTCAAACATCAAAGGAAGACATGGTCTTCTGACTTCCTGTTCTGCGAAATCCCCTTCACCTGCCGGCACCATGCAAGTCCATATTTTAAGGAGTGCAGGTCCAACACTCTTTTTTATTGAGGAGCTACAGAACTCTAACCGGCGGTTCAATAAATTGTATTACATCCCCCTCGCACCGAGTGCCCTACACACTCTGGCTTTTCCATGTGTAATTGCAAGCTGTTATTAGCCCTGAGCTGTGTCCGTTACTGGCCACACTCTTGCTGAGCGGTCAATTTTTTCCCCTGCCATTTCCTTTGCTCACACCATGCTGACCACGTTGGCCAGAGGCGGCCCAGGGTTTATAGTGCAGCATTGATTTTTCTTTTCTCTCAATACTGACAGAATCATAGATCCAAGGCAAATAAAGAAATGCATTCTGGGGTGATGAAATGTCTTTCATTCAGGCTGGATTGAATCAAAGCCCATCACAGAAATGGAGGGCTCTGAAATGCTAGGGAAGCTCATGCCTCAAATTGCAGAAAAAATAAATTTTATGTTTCTCCCCCCCCCCAGCTTCGCTCTGGATTCGTATATCACTGGGGATACAGACAGTCCAGCCAATGACCAAAGTGGGGCAACAGCAACAATGTGAACAAAAAGTCACCATGACTACCTTCATGAATGAGTTTTACTTGTAATTTGGTTTTGTTGAATATTCATTTATTATCTTAAGTAACACCCAGAGTCTCCCATAGCAGTGTCTTTCTATAACGATAGAGACCCCCCCCCAACTTTGCTCAGAAACACAAGGGCAGTTTCATCCAGATGTGAAATTCAGTCTCATCCCTGTTAGAGGAACAGCAATGACTGACCAGAAAAACATGGAGGCAATCTTCATTCAAACAAATAACACCAGTTGACAGGCTGTGATGTGTAAATATGACCTTTGTAACTAACTCAGTGATAACCGTACCTTATTGATAGAGATTAATCTGAATTTGATCTTCAACACACACAAGAGTGCATATTCACAGAGCCGGTAGGATAGTTAATAAAGATTTCTGATACAGGAAGTTGGAAGATCTGGGTTTTCATCCTTGCTCTTCCATTAACCACAAAGCATCATCTTGAGCAGTCTCTGCCTCTCCTGGCCTTTCTTTCCTCATTCTGAAAAATGGAAGTGGTCACAATGACCATGGGTATTTTTGATGGTTCAGTGGGTTGAGGCATGTCAGTAGCTAGCATGAAAACTGGGGCTTTCTATGTAATCCGAATCACAAAAGGAGAAGTGTCATTACCAATGTAGGCACTAACATACATAGCTAAACAGCACAGCTGCCTGCCCCCTGAAGACTATTGCCTAGTGGGCATTCCACATACAGCACTGCTCAGAAAGACTATGTGTTATAATTATTATCATTCATTGTAGCCATGTAGTTTAGAAATGAACCTTTATGAGTCTGAGCAATAATGACTTGTATATGCTTGCATGTGCAAGCAAGTGTATGTATAACTATCTGCAGGAATGGTTTGTACTTAAGCAAAATCTGTCTACAAAATGACTCATTTCCTATGCCCAGTTTTGGGGACATTCAAAACTCAGGTATGTGCTTATTTGTTTTCCATTCTGCCAAATACCAATAAATAACTCAAATTAATGCGTCATTAATGTAGAATGTAAGTTGAGGTCCTGGGTTCTATCCCCAGCACAGAGGAGACAGACACAGAGACACTTTGATATCTCGGTATGTCTCTGTGACATCAAAGTTTTGGAGATACCTAGCTTTTCGTTCATTTCTAGTGGCTCCCACATAAACTACATTCATTTTGAATGTCAATCATCAGTACCCCAACATCAGGATCTGTTTAAAATCTTCCACAAAGAAAAGCACAAAGTTCTTTAGTTTTCTGATGTAAATGACTACAGCTAAGAACAAGCTAACTGTGACACTCTGAGCTTAAAGTGCTCGAATGTACCTATAATCAGAGATGTAAAGGCCTTACTTGGAAATAAGGAAAAGCCTCTGTAGTTTTCTGTCCTTTCAGAGTGTGAGTACAGGAACCCTTGGGACAGGTAAGTCTCTGGAAGTTAGAAATGCTGGTGCCTCTGCCCTGTACCCTCAAAGACAGGAGGAAGTGAGCCTCTTCTTTGCTTTTGTCTGATTCTCTGCCTCTAATTGTCCCCAAGAAAACCCTGATCTTTATTTTCTTCTTCAAATCTTAAAAGGACATTTCTTTCTGTGTCTCGATACAGATGGAATGGATACCTGAAGTTGGTTTCTCAATGGTTTTTTGTTTTGTTGATAGTGCTTGGTTTCTTTTTTCCTTTTTTAAATTATTTTTTATTTAAATTAAGAATAATCTTATTTTGCATACCAATCCCAGTTCCCTCTCCCTCTTGTCCTCCTATTCCCCCACCATCCCCCCATCCCATCCCCCATCCACTCCCCAGGGAGGGTGGAGCCTCCCATGGGGATCATCAAAGTCTGTCACATCATTTGGGACCCCCACCCTCCCCTGTGTATCTAGGATGAGAGAGTATCCCTCCATAGGAAATGGGATCCCAAAGCCCATTCATACACTAGGGGTAAATACTGGTTCCACTTCCTGAGGCCCCATAGACTGCCAAGCCCCCCACATTCAGGGGGGCTGGTTAGGTCTTATGCTGATTCTCCAGCTGTCAGTCTGGGGTCTGTGAGGAGTGATGAGCAAAGGGGTTAAGACCATGCTGGGGAAACCCACAGAAACAGCTGACCTGATTCTTTGCTATAATAAATAAGATGATAAAAAAAATCTCTCTTCAAAAAAAAAAAATCTCTAAGCCAGTCATTGGTGGCTCACGTCTTTAATCTCAGCACTTGGGAGGCAGAGGCAGGTGGATCTCTGTGAGCTCCAAGCCAGCCTGATCTACAGAGCCAGTTCCAGTACAGGCTCCAAAGCCATACAGAGAAACCGTGTCTTGAAGAAAAAAAAACTCTAAATGTAGAAGGTATTTCTAAAAGTAAAACCATGGATCAAAAGGTACAGGGTTTTCTAACCTTTTGTAGAATGTTTTTATTAATTATTTGAGAATCTCATTCATATATGCTATGTATTTGGACCCTATTCACCCCCTTTCTTCCCCCTAACTCTTCTAAAATCCACCTCCCAGTTTTCCATCCCTTCCCAACTTCATGTCCCACACCTTCTTATTGTCCCTTTTATTACTTTTTATTATCTTTATTCTCATTCCATGTGTGTTATCCATATACTCATGGGGATAGAGCCACACCCTTAAAGAGGAGTGACTCTGCCCCACCCCAGAAGCTATCAACCACCAATAGTTCTTCAACTTGTGGTTTCAATGGCTCTTCCTGGTTTTATGTACTTGTGTAGTGAAAAATCCCCCTTTTGAACACTCATTTGACTCTCTACATATGACATCATCCCAATGACTAAGCCAGAATTATAAGTGTAAGTGGTAAGATCAACAAGATGCTAATATGTCTAAAATGTGCCCACTGTTCCTCAGACTGGGATCTGGCTGATTCATGAAAGCCATTCCTCACACAGAGCACATGCATCAGGTTAGCATGCTTCTTAATCCCAGACTCCCTTGCTTAGGTCGATGATTGATGTAAAGTAGGTATTTACAGCCACTTGAGCCAAAAAAAAAAAAAAATACTCTGCTCAGTTCTACACTTGGGCCTTGGGGAGCATGTATTCAGTAAGCACTCTGATAGTTTGCATAAGTCAGGAACTAGCTCATTGCCATCCTGGGCCTCTTGGAGAAACAAATACAAAAAGAAAAGTTCAAGATTCAGTCAGTAGGGAGGGGCTATTGCCAGTGGGAAGGAGCTGTGACAGACATGGCTGAGGGTATGAGGGTATGAGTATCCCATCCCATCTGGAGGGAGAGGCAAAGGCCTGAAAATGCCTTCCTGGCATATCTGAGCTGAACTTTGAACTCAGGATAAAGAGGCAAAGGGAGTTGAAGCCAATGCAACAACAGCAGGAAAGACAAGGGAGGCAAGAACCTAAGAATGTGTTCCTCCCATTCAAGACAATTCTTTTGCATGCATGTCCTAGATGGCCTCTGAGATAGTGAGAAGGAAATTCAAAAACATGGCAATGTTGTTAGCTGAAGCATCCCTGGGAAGAAAGTGTAAGAGAAAGGGCCACAAACCAGGTGCCTTCTCCCCAGAGAAACCTACAGTTGCTTCCTCTAGTGCCATGAAGAGTCCCTCATTCACAGGTCAAAATCTTAAGGGTTCAGATCACCACATAGTTTTGCCCCCAGAGACTCAGCCTTGCTCAGCAGGCTGCTGGAATTCTGGCACAGACCAACTGGGCATCTGGAAGAAAGGGCCCATCTGGGGCTCTGAGAATGAAGCAGACTCAGCTTCGGCTTACATCAGTGGTTAGAGAGAGGAACCAAGTGAGGAGAATGAGACATAGGGAGATGAAGTTGGCTTTGGGGAGGAGACAAAGGCAGAGGCGGGGGCAGTCTGAAGCCATGTGAACAAAGAAAATTACCCTGAAAGCTCACTCAACAGGCTCTTGGGAGGTGGCCCAATGGTGCCTGGTTATCATTCACCTTAACTCAAATCAATTCTGATTTGCTGGGGCATCAGCTGTCTGAAGAGATAGGTGACTTTGCCAATACATCCCTGCTTATCTTTCTCACTGGCTAAATTAGTAAATTTAGCAAAGATGACAAAAAAAAAAAACTTTTGGGATTTGGTGACAGAAGGTGTCTGCATGGTGGAATCATAGGCATCAATGAAGGCTGATTAGAATGCTCACTGTGTGTGTGTGTGTGTGTGTGTGTGTGTGTGTGTGTGTGTGTGTGTGTGTGTGTGTGTGTGTGTGTCCACAATAATTATTTTGTATCTCTTCAGGAAACTTTCAAGTCATCTAAAGAGTCAGTCTGTGAGGCATGTTAGGTGCCAAAAGTCAAATTGTTCCTAAAATGAATAAAGGGTTATCATTAACATGATCACTGCAACTAAGTATTTGGAGAAAGATGAACATAAAATTTAATTGTAAACTAGTATTCTTGCAATGGATCCTTTTAGAAACCTTTAGAGGTAAAATTGCCTAAGTGTTACACCAAATCTGAAGGAGAAATATACCCAGCTTTCAGTAGGTTTGCTATAAATCTTAACAAGCTGGATTCTTTCTCTAGAAAGGTAAGGTGACATTTAAGACAAGAGCAGCTGTAGCCTTTGTCGGGAATAGAGAATTCCACCAGCAAAGCTAAGCCTCACAGTGTGTTCAGTGCTGTGTCCCCAGTGCCTGGGGACTGCCATTCCTGGCAGAGCAGGGTCACCAATCAATATCTGCTGAGTAGGAAGTGATGAAAGAAAGAGAGGAAAGAAAGAAAGAAAGGAAGGAAGGAAGGAAGGAAGGAAGGAAGGAAGGAAGGATGGAAGAAAGGAAGGAAGGAAGAAAGGAAGGAAGGAAGGGAGAAGAATGTCTTGCTTCTAATGAACTTGTTCATACCAAACCCTTCTGACACCACATCACTAGCATGACACTCTTGACAGATTCCTCCAGACCTAGTTGGTATCCTCTGCCTGCAACCCTCTTCCCAGATTTCTTCCTGAATGGTTCCTTCTCTTCATGTCTCAGTCACTTATCACATTCTCAGAGTGGCCCTCCACAACTACTCTGTGTTAGAGGAAAAGATGCTGTCCCACAAGGGGACCCCAGATACCTCTGTTACCTTCTTCAGAGTAATTATTACCCTCATAAACTATATTTATATAATGTGTTCATTTTCAATGACTACTTTGACAAATACCATAAACTTAGTGGCTTGAATATAACACAGGTCTTATCTCAGTTTTATAGTTCAGAAGTTTGATGTAGGTCTTGTTATAATTGATTCAGGGTATCTTTGAGGCTCCCTTCCTTCCTGCGGACTCTAGTGGAGACTTTATTTCAGAACCTTTTGTATCTTCCGGGACCCACCCACAGTCTTTGGCATGTGACCCATGCCTCAAAACCGGGGGTGTTGAATTTCTCCAATAATTCTTTCATGGTAGCATCTCCCTCTGGCCCCATTCAAGAAGTATTCTCACTTTAAAGACCTTTGTGATTAAATTAGCTCCATCTGGATCCTCTAGGTTAATCTCATCTCAGAGCTACTAGAAAAGAATGTAAGAGCCAGGGGATGCGGAAGAGAGCTGGGAAATATTGTCATCTAGACAAAGCATGGCTGTTACACCATAAACTCACAACAGCTATGGCTACCTGCATGCGATCAAGCCAGGCACAATTGCAGCATGGGTGAGAGAAAGGCTACCAAGGCCTCACCCCAGCTGAGGTGATATTATAGCAATTGATGGCTATGGGAGGAGGAAGTCAATTTGGCAGAGGAGATAGCCACTGGTAGGTTGCCTGTGCCACAAAGGGTGACTGCATCCCTGTGTTCATCTGAATAACACTAATTGGATTCAGTGAATTATTTCTTTAAGTAAAGATGAAGTGAGGAAGAAGATGTCTTAGGAGGGATTGGGGGGAGTTGGAGGGAGGAAAAGGAAGTGGATATTATCAAGAGTCAATGCATACGTGTGTGAAATCTTCAAAGAATGAACAAAACTAAATTCTTTAACTTAAAGACACTTGCAAAGTCTCTTCTGCACATACAGATCATGTCCACAGGCCCAGAAATAGGTGATAGATAGGTTAGAGGGCAGTATTATCCTGCCTATTTACCACAAACAACACTAATTTATTATTGAGTAATCTGCTGGTTGAAAACTTCGTGGCAGTCAGGACTTTGTCTCATTTGTGACTAACACAGAGATCAGAAGCAGGTACATGTGGCCACTTAGGAAAGGTTTTTGTGAGACTAGCAAACACAGAATCATTTATTTGTTCTGATCTTTTGCTGTACTGTGGTCCTTAGTCATCTATAAAGTATTTCTGCTATACCAGAAATGCCCTTTATAAACTTACAACAAATCCATACTATAATTCTTCAAGACTTAAAGCAGGGTAAGAGCACTTTAATTAAAAGGTGCAGAGAGTAAGAATAAGAGACTTAAAATACTCAGCTTAAAAATCACATTTATATCACATCCCCTCCTGTGAAGGCTCAGGTATCAGTGCAGAAGAAGAGATGGAAATGCTGTTAAAGACAGCAGGGCAGCTATACATATGAACTCACAACAGTTGTGTACACTCAAGCCACACAGAATCCTAGTATGGAGCGAGGATCTACTGGCAATTGATAGCTTTTGAGAAAGGGAGAGTCAGTCTTCCTTAAAGGTGTGGCCCCTGGTAAGTTAGCCACACTCCAGCAGAAGGGCACACATCCAACAGAACATGGGCAGCACTGACTACATTTGATGAGTTGCAAAATAAATAATAAATAAAGAGGACACAAAGTTAAATGAATTGGGAAGGGGCGAAGGATCTGGGAGGTGTGATGTGAGTGGTGAATATGATTAAAATATGTTGTATGAAATTCTCAAAGAGCTCTTTTTTTTTTAAATGAGAAAAAGGTATTTGAAAACTTCACACCCATTCATTCACTCTAAATGAAAAGCTCCTGGTAGGATTTATCATAAACAAGCACTGCATGTAGTCCCTTTTCCTCTAGCAATTTCTTACTATGTTAGATAACTCCTGAAGATTGTAAAAGATGGGAAAACTTACATCCATAACCCTTTCTTTCCAATTAAGAATGTTACAGCTTCAGGTGCCCCATCTTTGACCTGATAGAATGCACAAAGGGACTGGTCCTGCAGAATATCCTGCAGATAGCCACGGAATCTCCATCACTTGGGTCAACAGCAGAATATCTGAAAGGAGTTCCCATGAGGGCCCAGCTCAGTGATGGTGATCTTCCAGAAAGCAGAGGCCTTGAACCAGACCAATAACTCATTACAATGAACATTTTGTGGGTGGGGCTTATTTCACAAAAGGGGTATACTGTGTGACACCCCACAGCTCCCAATGCCACTAGGATGAATGAAGAGGGACTGGAAAGATAGAGGAATGAGGAGGTTTTGTTGTTGTTGTTTGTTTTTAATTAATTTAGGGGAGCAAACTGCAGGGGTGAGGGGCAGAGATGGAGGGATTGCAAGGTGAGCGAGATTGGGGTGCATGTGATATTTCCAAATAATCAATGAAGATATATGTTTAAATTTTAAAAAAAAAATGTTACAGCATTAGTCCGAAGAAAGACAGATTAATAAACTACAATGTTTTGGATTGAGGGCAGTGTGGTCTCTCAATACATGTGTGTCCATCATCAGTGTAACGACAAGCCTCACTGCTTCCTTGGTGTGTCCATCTAGGACATCCATTTGACGACTTGAGCATCATCCCAAAACAGGGAGAAAGGTGCCTTGTATGGAGTCAATGAGAAGGAAGATGGTGAGTATTTGTGTGATATAGAGAGAGCCCTTGTTAATCTAAGTTCGCTTCCCCCAACCCATCCCTCCTAGTCTTGTCCTGGAGGCTAGATGGAGAGTAGCTAAAAGCAGGCAGAAAAGGAACAAGGACAGGTGGGTGAAAGTACCTGCCAGAAAGCAGGATAAGTGACTGTTTCAAAGAGGAAATCAGTCATAATGGAAATACATCAACTGGTGGTAAGCACCCAGGAAAACATGGAGTTTCCTCCAGGGATACTAATGGGGATAAGTTCAGCCTTGCATTGAGTCTTCCCTCAGAGAACATTCCCTGACTTCAATGAAGATGATATACTAACATGCCTGTGCAGAAAGAATAGGACATCTGCCCATCACAGCAAATGAAGCACGGAGGCAACTGAACATGTGACCTGTCTTGTGATCACATAGGTGAACTGCTATTCCATTCTATCCAACTAAAAAGCAGAGAGTTGATGCAAGAAGAAAACTAGATGAATTATTGTTGTTTTGGGTGTTTTATGAATTCATGGAGCATCTTCCATCCATATAGCAATGACTATTCTCCACATCCCAAATTACTAAGATCCAGCTCCAATTCTTCTAAACATTGGGGGATCACATCCAGTTCTGATGATAGTCTCTTTCCAAGTTCTTTTTTTTTTCTCAAAGACAGGCTTTCTCTGTATTACTTTGGAGCCTTCCTGGAACTCGCTCTGTAGACCAGGCTGGCCTTGAACTCACAGAGATCCACCTGCCTCTGTCTTCTAAGTGCTGAGATAAAAGGCATGTGCCACCATCACCTGGCCCAAGTTCTTGAAAAGGTATCATGTCTAACACTGATTCCTTCTTGTGCCTCCCCAACCATCATAATCACTTGATTGGAGGTATGAGCTAATTTACATCAAAAAGCAAACATCTCAACATCTCAATGTTTAACACATGACAGGTTTATTTGTTACTGCTCCATCTTGGCAATTTATCTGGGTTATTTGTTCCATAGAGTGACTTAAAGACCCAGGGTGATGGAAATTCCAGGTCTTACACCTATACTGTCAGATCACATGACCTGCCCTATTGACACAGCAATGGAAGAAAATGCTGGATGGTCTGACAGGGCAATGAAATGCTTCAACCTTGGAGTAGTGTGCATACATTCTACTCTTCATCCTATTAGCCAGAACTAGTCACGTGACACAGTCAACTAAACTAGAGAAGTCTGGGGAAGCATAAACTTCCAATGGAGCAGGAAAAACAAGTTATGCTTGAATCTTGTCTATATCTAAAGTCCTTTAAAGCTAGAGTCCCAGGAATACATCCAAGACAAAACCTCTGAGTGTAGGTCCTAGAGTTCTTATTTGAGAGTTGGCTTTAAGTACATGTAGTCATTCTATTCCTTCTTTATTGCCTGATGCTTTCATCTTTCCATGTTCATAACACAGGTTCCCTGAGGATAAATGCTTTAACTCCAATTTAATTCAGAAAATGTTTGCTGGCTTCACACAGTGCAATTATAATCTGGTGTTAAATCTTGAGCCTGAATACAGAACCAGAGCACACGTCTGGTATTCTGAAACATGGGCACTGGGTGAGTCACTGGTAAAATTAATTTTTAATTGAGATATAATTTACATGCTACACAGTTCAAAGGTTTTCAGAACACTCACCAAGGTTGCATGTACACTCTTACCAAATCCCAGAATGTTTTCATCTTTTTGAAGAGGAGTTCACTCCTGGTGCTCCACTTCCATCCTTCTGATCACTAAATCTGTCTTCTATGTCTGTATATCTGCTTATTCTAAACAATTCAAATGCTGTCAAATAATGCGAGCCTTTTGTGTCTGACTTCTTTCACTTACTACAATGCTTTCAAAGTTCATCCACACTGAAACTTAAATCAATACTTACTTATTGCTAAACATGATCCCACTATGTACCTCATTTTATTTAGCCATTAATTCATCAATTACTGTTTGGGTTGCATCCATCTGGGGAATGTTAGAAATAACACAGTTGCAAACCTGCATGCCTATGTTTTTGTGGATATGTGTTTTTGGTTCTCTTGGGTCCATACCTAGGAATGGAACTGCTGAGTGACATAACAACTCTGTGTTTTGCAGAGCTTCATCAAGCTCATGTATCAAAACATAATAATAAAATAATGTACCCCAGGGGTGTTATGGGGATCAAGTATTAAAATAATCAGTGAGGACTGGGGAGATGGCTTGGTCAGTAAGGGGCTTACCATACAAGGGTAGGGACCTGAGTTGGGTCTCCAGAAATCATGTGTCTGTTTGCTTTTTTAATCTTGGCATGATGCACACTTGTAATCATGGCACTGGAGAGACAGAGACTACAAGACATATGGGGCTTGCCAGCCAGTCAGCCTAGCTTAAAGGCATGACTGCCAGAATATGAGAAACCTTGTCTCAAAACATGAAGTTGTGAGGGAGATACATTAGGAGAGATATGGGAGGGAGTTGGAGTGAATAAATAGGAGTGTGGATATGATCGTGTTTCACTGTTTACATGTGTGAAAATCATAAGAATGTAGAAAATATAAATATAAAAAGATTGGTAGGTTCCTAAAGAATTATACCCAGGTTAATCTCTGACCACCACGCACACATGAACACATGTGCACATATAAACATGAACACTATATACACCACACAGAGAGGGGGGGCAATAAAACAAAACAAGAATAGTAATCTATGCATTAGATTCTACTAAAGGTGGAATAAGCCCTAAATAGCATCAAACTTCAAAAGCAAGAAACAGAATATTTCACACACAGTAGGTACTCAAGAAACACAACCCCACAAACTGATTTATGCAATTATCAAACAACAAGAAAAGAAACAAATCATAAAGCAGTGCTAACAATCCTGAGCATTGTCTCCTGACAAACAGAAGGAAGAGAATCAGGGAAGACCATGAATCTGTGTTTGATTTATCTTCCTGAAGCAGAACAATGAATGCTTTCCTGAAATGAAATAAATTTGCTTGTGTCTTTCAGGGCTTAAATACTGGCAACCTAGCTCCTTAAACAGGCTCTGGTGTGGTAGGTAATACAAACTGATAGATACAATGATAGTGTCCACCAGGGACAGGCACAGGCAGTATTTAGGAAGGATACACGATCCCAGATCATTCATGGAGGCACTGTGCCAAATCTCCTTTCTTTGCAGGTGTTAAATACAGAGTCACACCCCTCCCCAGCAATCCCAAGAAGGAAGCAGCAATTATTTTCACTAACCCACAAATTGGCATCCATTCATGGGAGACATGTCACTACTATTTCAGCAGTGTGCTCATTCAGGTGTTCTGTCTAAATTGAGACTTTTAGGCACTAATAATAATTAACTACTTTCTTAGCAATGAAAAAAGTCTTAAATGCCTATTTACTTAATGGTCCCCTAGGGTGTCTTTGTTTTGAATGGGATAAAAAAATCTTAGCTGCAAAATAAGCAGGTGATTCTAATCAATAAAGCCAGAGGACTGTATTGATTACAAGAACTCCATTCTTTAGTCATTAACCCTGTGAATTCTCTACCAAAGCTGAAGCCTATGTCTGTTAAGATATAGGCTCAGTCAGAGTCTAGAATCTCATTTTACTCTTGTGCCCACCATTCAGCCCACAGAGCCCAATTCAGGGAATCCATCCCACAGACAGGCAGGTGACCCTATTCCCCCACTCCTGAGAGTTTTGGAGCTTGCACCCCACTGGTGATTATGAGATTTATGATAAGAAGCAGAGTCTAGCCTGGGGTTTCTTTTGCAGTGGTAAAGCTACTTTTGGTGTTAGCAAAAGCTTCTGCATCATACTGAACAAGACAGTGTTGATTTGATTAATGAGAAGTAGTATTTAAAGCTATATGGGCTTGTAATGAACCTATAATAGGCTGGATCCTCTGAACTAGCTAGCTGTAGAAATGTTATGGTTATTGGTATGTAATGAACTAAACACAGTTACACTCATTGTTTTTCTCTGAAATCCCAGCTAATAAGCAGTGACAATGTGGACATACAGCACTGAGAATTAGGGATTCTGGGTTCAGTTCTCACTGTCCCTCTAACCCAGCCATTTCCTCCTTCATGCCTGTATCTTCACCTATACGTGATTTTGTTTCAATCAATGTTTAATGGTTTGGCAAAAAAAAAAAAAAAAAAAAAAAAAAAAAACTATCACTGAGGGGAATGGGAAAGATTATGTTTTTGTAAGTCCAAAGTAGGGTTTAACATTCCACTGACACCTAATTTTCTGCACTTTGACCTCAAGCCTCAGGAATCATCTTAGAAGACAGGATGGAAGAACTGTAAGAGCAGAGGTCAGGAAGGACCCTGTGAAACAGTTTCTTCAGGACATGACAAGACTGCTGCACTCATGATCTCATGGCAACTGTGGTTGCCTGCATGCAATCTCCACAAGACCAAGTCAGACAACACTATAGCTTTGGAGAAGTAGTAAGGGGTCCACAAGCCCACACCCCTAGATTAGGCACTATGACTTCTGGGAATGGAAGAACTGGTTTTCTCTAAGGGGGTGGCTCCTAGAAAGTCAACCACACTCCAGTGGTTGGTCCCATAATGAGGAAAACATGCACAGGACAAATTGAAGTCTACTACTCATTAACTTTTTTTTTAATGGCACAAAGAAAGTAGGGAGGTAGAGGTGGAGTTGGGAGAAGTTAAAGGGAGAATTTAAACAAAGAAAAAAACCAAAATAATGTATGGCTTGAGGTTACACATAGGAGGCATTACAAGAAGCAGCCAACATCCTCAGCTATGCCTTTAGGTACAGAAATTAATTTAACCAGAGCACTTCTGATATGGGGCCTTAGTTATGTGAGTATGTAGAAAATAATTTTACGAATCCATGATAAATTGACATTTCCACTGACAATTTAAAAATAGCTTTTCTAATTTTTCAAGAATGCAAAGCTGGAGCAGAGGTTGGGGCTCAGTTGGTAGCTTGCTTCAACAGAACACACCAAACCCTGGGCTTAATCCCCAGTACTTCATGAACTAGGAATGTGGGCACAGATCTTTACCCCTGGCACTTGGGAGGTAGGGGCAGGAGGATCAGAAGTTCAAAACAATTCTTGGCTAAATATGAAGTTCAAGGACAGCCTGGGATATAAGAGACCCTTCCTCGAAAACAATAAAACAAATGAATAAAAGAAGGAATGCGTGGAACTAGGCATGGTGGCACACTCCTTTAATTCCAGTACTCAGGAGGCAAGAGAAAAGGGGATCTCTGAAATGGAGGCCAGCTTGGTCTGCAGAGCAAGGTCCAGGACAGTCAGAGCTATGCAGAGAAACCATACCCTGTCTCAAACAAACAAACAAAAAATAATACATAGTTAAAACAGCCTTGACATAAAAGGAGGTTACATCAGATCTACTTTTTTTTATAGATCTACTTTTCTAAATACAAACTTACCACAAGTGCCTTGAGGAGAGAATAATGAGATAAACATATCCATGTTGTTTTAATCAGGGCAAGTTCTTGTTTGGAACTAAGAAAGGAAAATGTCCACCAAATCCTAGAAGTAGAATAGTCAAGAGAACAAAACTAGTCAAAGCAGCCCAGGCTGCCTTTGTCAAAGGGATAAAAACAACACTTAAATCATAGATATTAGTCATCAGGAGTTAGAGAGGAAGCTGAAAATAACACATGGAGGACATTTAACTCAGATACTGGAGGTGGAACATAGTTGAACTGTGCCTTTTCCTTCTGGACTGTGGATGTTAATTGTCTTGATGAGTCTTCTAAGCTAGACTGGGCTCCAAAAATGTTGACACTGATAATGGAAAGGACAATGGTAGCAAATACTTATGGAATTGTGATATTTCCGATGATGTCACAGTATGATCTGCAACAAAGTGTTTCCCTGGCTGCCTGACTCCAAAAGTCCCCATCAGCTAACAAGTTGATGTACAGATTTTGAACTTGACCAAGAGACTCCTGAGGCTAGTTAACCTCAGAAAAGGAACAGGAAGTCCATATTTGATTCCACCCCTCCACATCATGAAAGGGGAGTCTAGAAAAAGCCATGAGAAAGGGAATATGAATAACATAAAGATTACCCCTCAGAAATGTGACCACTGCCTCCTACCTTGAACCCTCAAACCAAGATGATAACTTTCATTCTTGTTCATCACCTAAAACTTACTATAAATTTTGGCCATTACTTCATTAAACATCATCACCTCCCATTGTGATAACCACATCTAGTCCACAACCATATGTCCTGTTGGTTTGACAGATTAATACACTAGCTTCCCCGTGAAGGACTAATGTTCCTTGCAGAAAAACTGACTACAAAGTTAAAGGAAATTCCATCCATTAGAATCTGAAAAATATTACATATTCCATCTCAAATCAAGATAACAAAATTATGTATGTATGCATGTATGTATATATGTATGTATGCATATAGATAAATTAGAGAAAGAGATTATTCTAACTTCATTTATGTTGCCTTCTGTGGTGCTTTAATAGAAATTTTCCCCCATAGTCTCTGCCATTTGAATGCTTTGTCCCTAGTTGGAGGCACTGTTTGGGAGGTGTGGCTTTGTTGAAGGAAATACAGCTCTGGGGAAAGTCTCCAAGTGTTTAAAGCTTGCCATCTCTAGTTCACCCTCTCTGCTTCCTTCTTTTAAAGATGTAAGCTCTCAGCTGCTGTTCCATCACCACATCTGCTACTTCTGCGCTGTCATCGTGGACTATATATAGTCTTCTGAAACATTTCTGCTATCAGTTGCCTTGATCACAGCAATAGAAATATGCATTATGACAAAAAAAAAACTTGACTAAAGGCAACTTATTGGAGGAAAGGATTTATCAAAAAGGGTTTATTTGTTTTATATTTACAGTTTATTGTCCATCTCTGAGAAAAAGTCAAGATGGGAAATCAAGCAGCTGGTTGCAGTACATCCACAGTCAAGAGCACAAAGAGGTGAATGAAATATAAATATGAATGAATACGCCCATGCTGCCTGCTTGATTTCTTATTCTTCATCCTCACCTAGCTTCCTTTTAGCCTATATAGTTCACCTGAAACTGTGCCACCCCCAGTGATCTGGGTCTTCTACATCAATTAACAGTCAAGACAATCCCCCACAGACCCTATGATCTACCCAATTCCTCAACTGTGGCTCTCTTCTCAGTTATTTCTGGGTTGTGGCAAAGACAGCATTTAAAACTGATCAGTACAGATATCAACTGAACAGGGAAAACAAGGGCACAAAAAATCAGCAATGACTGAAAGCAAACACAGTCTTTTACACACATATAATATAGCAAAAGTCCATTGTGCTCATTTTCTTCTTTCTTCAACTATAGTGTAGCCTTTTGGGGGCTTCTGGTTATCATGCATTAAAACTGCACTTGAAAATAAAGTTGTAACTCAGGAAAATGCCTCCAGAGCCAAAAAATAGGAAGACAGAGAAGAAAAGGCTAACTAAGGGAGCACAGTGGAAAGTGGAAAAGGAAAAGATATCCCAAATATTCAGAGCATCCCAGAACCCACATGTTCTACCCTCAGTCAACTGTTAAAACAAGCTTAGCTCCTTGTGATCCCAGTTTGCTGCTGAAGCATACCATGTAAGTATGTGTGAAAATGGATAATTTTCCTGTTGAATAGAAAGAAAAACAAAAAGTCATAAAAATGTGTTTTATTCATTTGGGGGAGCCCACAGAAAGGCAGTCCTCAGTGAGAGAAGGCTCCAGAATAACTTTGTGAATGGTCTTGAAGAGCTGGCCTAATCCACCTCAATGAACCTCTCATTAAGAAGGAGGGGGAAGAAAGGGGGCATTGATGATGCATGTTAGTCCCAAATATCCTCATTGCAAAAATCATGCTCTTTTCAAATGGATAATACATTGCTGTCATCCATTTCATTAAGTAGTAAGAAAAGCTATGAAGCCAACAACACCCTCACCAGGAACACCATTAACAAAAGCTCTCAACTAGAGATGGGAGAGGGTCTCTAACCACACATTCATCTTCCCAGCTAATTGCATGTTCTCAAGAAGCAGTTCTGCCTTGGGGTTATCCTCATCTACACAGCAAAACCCACAGACAAAATGCAGCCCTTTACAAAGATGCTGTCCTCCCTGAGTCTCTGGGTTGACCTTATTCAAGCAGGATGAAATATTTTATCCTGGGTGAAAACAGAACAAGGAAGGTTATGTCACAGCAACTTGAGACACTGAAAATCAGCAAGTATTTTTAACAAAATAATTATTATTTACAAGGTTTTTTAGAGCTGAGATTTAATTAAACAAGCAATTTGTTCTACAAAGTTAAATTTCGATTTAATCATTTACCTCTATTCTGTAGGCCTTTAGATTTGGTGCAAAAGAGGCCATGTTCCCTATCCAGCCTTGCTTCTCTAACACATAACCCCAAAAGTTTATCCAAATCCACAAACCACATGATTATACACGGGCAGACATAAAACTCTGCATTCTCAAAACACTCCACATAGGCAATGAGAGCCTCAGAAAGATCATGTCAAGTGGCATGGTGGCTTACACCTGTAATTCCAGCAACTGGAAAACAAGTGAATAACTAAATGGCCAGTTCAAAACCAGTCTAGGATACTCAGAATATTAGTTACATGCATGTTTCATTGGTGTGACAAAATACCTGACACAGCTGCTTTGTGAGGGAAGGTTTATTGGGACTCAGTTCTAGGATGTTCAGCATACCATGGCAGGGAAGGTGTGTTGGCAGTTGCTTGGACCAGTTGATTGAATTGTGTCCATAATCAAGAAGCAGACGAAGATGAATGCTAGTGCCAAGATAGCTTCTCATTTTCATTTAGTCCAGAACACATAGGATATGGTTCCACTAGCATTTAAGATGAGTCTTCTTGCATCAATTATCCTAATCTAGAAACTCTCTCACAGACATGCCCAGAGGTCCATCTCCTAGGTGATTCTAGACCCTGTCAAGTTGACAATCAATAGTAATCATCACACTTCACAAGACACTGTCTCAAAAAAGCAAAACAATAAAACCCACCCCAAATATCCCATACTAGAAGTAAAAGAAGCCTAGGCTCAGAATTAAGCATAGCTGAGGTCTGGTTTTCTGACCTTAGATGAGGCATTTCTTCCAAGCAGTAAGTTGTACAAAAGCTTTTCCCAGACTTGTGTTAATGGGGTAATTATAAGAATTAAAAAGCAATGGTGTAGAAGAGGAGGGGAAAAGGGCATAGAAAGTCAACTTCAGGTCGGTGACAGAGCTACACAGTGGTAAGGAAGAGCGGAGGAAGAAGTGACTGATTCAAACTTGATAACTGCATAGGCCAAAGAAGCCCTGAGCTTTGATATCTTGATGCCCAAGGTCACCAAAGAAATCAGGCATCATCTTCTAGCTCTTGCAGAGGGGTCCTCTCAAATCGATCCATAGGACTGGGACTACCACATTAAATGTGCCCAAAAGGTTACATTGAGACCCCCATCTTCATTCCATGGTCCTGCATCTATTCCAAGGCTTGATTCGATCATTGATTTTTCTCACTCTTCACAGAGCCTCTGTTCTGTTCAGAGCCTAGTCTCAAATGCTGAAGAAAAAATAATACACCTTAGAGGCTAAGCTTCTAAGTGTGAAAATAATGTCATACTTTATAAGCTTGCCTCAACACTGTACCAGGCAAGTCCACAGCCAATCAGGAGCCTAGGAGGTAAACTCAGCCATCCAGCAGGGGTATAAGGACCTCAGCAGCCTAAATGGTCCTATCAGTAATTACATTCTTTCTGGTCAACACTGAATACCCACTAGGAATGAAACTATGTTGGTTAGTTTTTGGTCAACTTGACACAAGTTAAAGTAATCTGAGAAGAAGAAATCTCAACTGAGAAAATGATCTATTAGACTGGCCTGTAGGAAAGCCTGTGAGACATTTTCTTGATTGAAGATTGATGTGGATGACCCAGCCCACTGTGCGCAGTGCCATCCCTAGGCAAGCAGTCCTGGAGTACATAAGAAAGCATGCTGAGTAAGAAATAGGGAGCAAGCCAGTAAGCAATGTTCCTCCATGGCCTCTACTTTAGTTCCTGCTCCTGGATTCCTGTCTTGAGCTCCTGTCTTGACTTGCCTTCATGATGGACTGTGAGCTGTAAGATGAAATAAGTTCTTTCCTCTCCAAGTTGGTTTTGGGTCAACATTTTGTAACATCAACAGAAAGCAAACAAGGAAAGCAATACTTCATGAGATTGTCCCTTTTCTCAAGGCAATTACAATCCACAATAATTAAGATGGAACTGAAATGACTTATGACTGAAGCACAGAGCACACTGCCATCACGATGACTGGGAAACTGTTCTAGTTTCCTTTCCGTTGCTGTGATAGGTGCCATGGCCAAAAAAAAAACTTGACAAGGGAAAGGTTTGTTTGGTTCACACTTGCATGTTATAGTCCATCGTTAAGAAAAGGGAAGGAAGGAACTCAAGCAGTGTCCATGGAGGAATGCTGCCTACTGGACCACTCTTCCTTGCTCACCTAGCTTTCTTTAAAAATTCAAGTCCACCTGCCT
Source organism: Cricetulus griseus (assembly GCF_003668045.3). Taxonomy (NCBI): domain Eukaryota; kingdom Metazoa; phylum Chordata; class Mammalia; order Rodentia; family Cricetidae; genus Cricetulus; species Cricetulus griseus. Next base: position 185,998,174 of record NC_048597.1, read on the forward strand.
AGTGATGACACCTAATACAGTGGGATGGGCACTCCTATATCAATTAGCAATCAAGGCCATGCTCCACAGATCTGGCCACAGGCCAATCTGATATTATTCTTCAATTAAGGTTCATCTCTTCCCAAGTGACTCTAGATCAGTGATTCTCGACCTGTGGGTCATGAATCCCAGAACACCATCAGAAAACACACACATTTACATTACAATGTATAGCAGTAGCCAAATTACAACTATGAAGTAGCAAAAAAAATAACTTTATGGTTGAGGTCGCCACATGAGAAACTATATTAAAGGGTCACAGCATTAGAAAGGTTGAGAACCACTGATCTAGATTGTGTTATAGTAGCAATAAAAACTAATTAGGACACATCCCATGTGGAGATATAGAGAAGACCCTCAGAGGTGAGTTCTCAACTACTCAACCTCTACTGTACATCCTCTTTGTCTACCTTGACCTTGTTTGCATGATCCATGCAGAATTAAACTATTTCTGGATCTTGGAGGATGTTTAAAGGGAGCAACCACCTTCGTCTTTACTCAACTGCCTTGATCTTTTTCTTGGTTCTACCTAAAAAGTAATAATGTTATATATTATATGCATATAAGATACAGAGTGAGGTTTCAATGACTGACTAGGCAACTTTGTCACATTTTCAATTTGTCTATATCCCTTAAGGGACTGGCCCTAACACCTCTAGTCAGATAACCAACTTGAAATACTAGGAAAGACTTCCCAGAGGAGGTGGCTTTTGAGCCAGCTCTTGAGAAAATAAATACAATTTTAATGACTGCTTTCATATCTCTGTTGGACACCAGAAGAGAGGAGAGTGAAAGGGCAATCCAAGCACCATGAAATAAGAAGAACACAGGCATGAGGGTGGGTAAGAGCATTCTCGGGTGGACAAAGCAGAAATGCTTAACCCTTTAGCGATGGAAATCACAGAGCACGGCAAGTTTCAATAGGCTTTTGAGACCTTGTGCCAAAAGAGATTACCTTGGGATACTGAAATGCTAACCATTGTATTATTCACAAATAAGGGGTGAATAAAAGAAAAACTCCTGGAGGTTAATTTCACTTCCTCTGTAATTGAAGTGGATCATCCAAATCCTATGGTGTTCATGGACTGAACCTTGTGACTGCTAAAATCATTTGGATGGGAGAGCTTTTGAATAGATATACATATTGAAATATACTACACTGAAAGCATCTTCCTATTTTTTATAAAGACCAGATTCATTGAGGAATAGCGATCTAATGAGAACAAGGAAGAACCAGAAACTAGTCTCAGTTAAAATTAATGCATAGACCTCTGACACATTTAGAGGACAAGAACAAAAGGGGAGGGTACTGGGAGACCCTGACATGTCTGAGTCCTAACTCCAAGCTCAGTCCATCCAAGTGGTGAATAAGATGTGGGTTCCTTCCTATTTCCAAAGCTTCCTAAGTGGCCAGAGATTCTCAATGAGCCTTGTGGCCTGAAAGCCATGAAACCGCCAACAAGAACCAAGCAGCTGTCTGCTGGAACCAGGCAGAGAATGAGAAAGGAGGACAGAATTTAGGCAATTCTTCCCCATCTTGCAGCTCTGTCGGGTATAAATGGCAGAGAGATGAAGTAACTTTCACGGTACAAACCCACTTCCATTCAGCTCTCATCTGTTCCCACACCCTCCATCTATCCCAGGGGCTTCAATTCCTCTCCATCAACCACGCAGACTTGTGTGCAGTGCATAAGAAACTTGTCAGGAGTGGTATTTGCTGCCTGACATTTTCTACCAAACTGATAAAAAAAAAAGCGTATCAAAATAAAAAAGCAAGTTTACAATAAAAAAGGACGTGAGCCATCCGTCTTCTGTAGATGCTGCAGGTCTGTGAAGATCAAAGCTATTCTGACATTTAACTTCACTTTCAGTGACCTCCTCTCCTAAAATTAACCATACAGGGGGCTTAACCCAACACTAATTTTGCAAGCATTCTCTCAGTGCTCACCCAGTCATTCTCAGAAGGGAACTCAAGCCGAGATCAAGGCAGAGTGCGTGATCACCAGCATCATTTGAATTCAAACTTTCTAATGCTGAACTGTATGCAAGAGAGGCATCCTTTGACTGATATTGTATTTGAGCTCTTAAATTGTATTCTATGAGCAATGAGGTTTAAATGGTTTTACTAACTCAGAAGCGTGTATTAAGTACTGATTTGTATCAGGCACTATTTGAGGTACTAGTGCTATGAGAATAGGAACAAAACTTCTTTTCTTCTAAACCTAAAACTTTAGTGGAGGAAACTATACAGTAGCTAGGCAAGTATATAGGTAAGAGGTAGATGAAAGATAGGTAGGTAGATTAGATGGATGGATGGATGGATGGATGGATGGATGGATGGATGGATGGATGGATGGATAGTAAACTATAGTATAATATGGAGAGAAACGAGAGGGTGGTGGTGAGAAACAATATTACATAAGATGCTCCAGGAAAATTTCCCTTTTGCATAGATAACTGCACAGAGTGGGGAGCAAGCTCTGCATCCCTCTCAAGAGCCTCACACCAGAGATATCCATACAAAGGCAGAGGAGGGGTATGCTCAAAGTGCACAGGAAACAGGAAGGGAGACAATTTGTGGGAACTCAGAACGCAAGAGAAGTGACAGAGACAAGGGTGGCTATGGCAAGGTGTTGTCCCTGGATTGCATTGGACCTTATAGAACACTGACAAACCCCAGCTTTGTCCCACAGGGTGAAAAAAAGTTATATAGTCATTAGATTTGTGTTTGAAGTCAGTCAAGTATTCATTCTCAAAGATCTCTTTAAATGTGTGCCCCACGCTCCATCAAGTACACCTCTGTACCTCAGAAAGGTGGCTCCATCAATCCTCTACCTCCTGTATCAGAAGTGTTCCAAGTGACTCTCTGGCTCTTCCTCTGTGGTCCAGCAGAGGCACAATATACTTCGGGTGCCACTTCTTGTTTTGTTTTTTTTTTTTTTTTTTCAGCTCATACATCATCCAGAAAGTAAGCTTTCATGGAATCAGTGTAGATATACACACCCAGTTCACTCAAAACCAAGCATAGGGTTATCTCATCTCACTGAAGATTTTGTGATAGGTCAGAGAAGGGATTAGCATCAAAGAACATGATGGTCGTTTTGTCAAGTCAATACCTAGGAAGAAGACCTCTAGGTACACCAGTAAAGGATTGTCTGGACTATAGGTCTATCTAAGAATGTCTGCGAGAGATTGGATTAATTAGGTTAATTGAAGTGGGAAAACTCACCCACTGTGGATGGCACCATCCCCTAAGTAGGAAGACTCACCCCATTCTGAACTGTGTAAGAGTGAGAAAAGCAATATGAGCATACATGCATACATTTATTCATTCCTCTCATGATGTAGGTCTCAAGGTGGGCCAGTCATTGGTTGGCAGCTCCCACAATTCTGCACTACCTTTACCCTAGCATATCTTTCATGCAGTACTAATCATGGGTCGATGGTTTGTGGGGTTGGGTTAGTGGCCAGTTTAGGTTCCAGATTCTCCATTAGTAGGAGTTTTCAATAGTGTCGCCCTCATGGATTCCTGGGAGTTTCCATTGCACTAACCCATCCTATTCCCATCCCCATCTTCTCCCAGTCTAGTCACAGAATCGATTCTATTTCCCCTTCCTAGGGAGATCCACACATCCTCCCATGGACCCTCCTTATAACCTGGTTATTTTAACAAGTATGTATTGTAAATGAGCTAAATGCTAGGCACTATCATGCTTAGAAATACCTAAGATACAACCTTCATAAAGAATATTTAGCTACAAGTCTCCATATCCCTGGGTTCTGTGTCTACAAAAGAAAGAGTAATAAACTCACAATAACATGCCACAGTGTGATACAAGAATGAGGGAGATAAATCTGAATGACGTTTCACTAAGTAGTTTGTTTAACCCACTTAAATACCATCATATAAAGGTTCAATGGGGATCCATTAGTAAAAATTTCCCAAGCAACTGTAAAAGGTCATTCTAGACAACACTTCTTTCCCCTTTTACATTCAAAACAATCTATACAACCCTTATTCCTAGTTCTTGAAGTCTTGAGGAAACTCCAGATATTGAAGGAATGTCTTCTCATGTTTGTGTGGATTTTTGTAGTTAGCAGTTAAATACATAAATGTCTTGGCATCTAAGAGGCCAGTTTAAAGCCTGAGAAGCACAAATCTAAAGTTTGTCCCCAGGACTAAACCTGGTGTGATTAGCAGTATTGATGCTGAATGTTCTCTGCTGTCAGTCCTCTAAGAAGCAGTCAATCTAGCATGGATAATGAGTATGGGCATTTGGATCAGAGCAATGCCAGGGCAAGAATTTGAAGAAAGAAGGGTGACCGAAGTCCCTTTGGATGGGCAGATGAAGGAGAACCTTGTGATTTTATCAAGAGGATAAAATGTACTATCATGGAGGATTAGCCTAAAGCAGCTGGAAGCAAATGAACTGTAATGAATAGTACATCAGGAAGTTGCAGAATGGACTGAAAGGTATTTGAGGGTTATTCTGTTGTGATTTATGTTATGGTCATAAAACACTAACCATAACCAACTGGAGAAGAAAGGGTTTATTTGACTTCAGGTTACAGGCCATCCTTGAGGGAAGCCAAGGCAGGAATTGAAGTAGGGGCCATAGGGGAATGCTGCTTACTGGCTTGCTCAACCTGCTTTCTTATATAACCCAGGACCACCTGCCTAGGGATGGCACCACCCACAGTGGGCTGGGTTACCCCATGTCAATCAGTAATCAAAAAATTGTCGAGCGGGGCATTGGTGGCGCACGCCTTTAATCCCAGCACTCGGGAGGCAGAGGCAGGTGGATCTCTGTGAGTTCGAGCCAGCCTGGTCTCCAGAGAGAGTGCCAGGATAGGCTCCAAAGTTACCCTGTCTCAAAAAACCATAAGAAAGAAAGAAAGAAAGAAAGAAAGAAAGAAAGAAAGAAAGAAAGAAAGAAAGAAAGGAAGGAAGAAAGAAAGAAAGAAAGAAAAAAAGAAAGAAAGAAATTGTCCCTCTGACATATCCACAGGCCAGTTTGATTGGGGTAATTCTTCAATTGAAGTTCCTTCTCCCTGGGTGTATCTAAGTTTGGGTCAAGTGAACAAAACTAACCAGCTTGTGAATGCTCTCATTAGAAAAAATATAGATCTTTCTAAAACAGCTAACATTTGAAATTCCACTGCTGTTGTAACAGTGTGAAGAGGTAAGACTGTTAGAGGTGAGTAGTGCACTCAGGCTCTGCCCTCATAAGTGAGATTAATGTCAGCAAGAAAGGATAAATTCAGCTCTTTTCTCTCTGGACTCTTCTAGTTCCTGCCATTCAGGAATCCAGTATTACTCCCTTCAGGAAGACACAACATTCAAAGAGCCATTCAAGAGAAAGACCTCACCAGATCCAGTCTTCCCAACACCTTGGCCTTCACTTCCTCTGGAAACTCTGAACCTGTAAACTTTTATTCTTCATAAATTACCCGGTCTTCGGTATTCTGCTATAGTAGCACACAACAAAATGAAATTGTCTATTAGAAAAGCATGTATGTGCTTTGATCCCATAGTGTCTTCTCTAGAAACTACTTTGAAGATTGTTGCTGTTTGCTGTGGGTGGAGGTATGCATTGTGTGGGTATACGTGTGTCCACAAGTGTAGAGGTACATGTATACAGTGCTTGCATATGTGTATATGTATTTGTTAAGGTGTGTGTGTGTGTGTGTGTGTGTGTGTGTGTGTGTGTGTATGTGTGTGTGTGTGTGTGTACCAGAGACTGACATTAGGGTTGGTGCCATCATCTATTACTCTCCACTTACTCACTGGGGCAGGGTCTCTCACTAAACCTGGAACTCACCAACTCACCAGTCTAACTCTAGACTGTTTGCCCCTGGGATTTCTGTCTCTGTCCCTCAAATGCTGGGTTTTCAAATAAACTGCCCCACTTGTAAGTGTGCTGGAGACTTGAACCCTAACCTTCACACTTGTTTGGCGGGCACTTTATCCCCTAAATCATCTCCCAGCCTCCACAAACTCTGTTTATATCAAGAAGAGAACAAGAGCCTGAGAAGAGGCACCCTACCTCAGGCACAGCCCTCACCACGCTCATCTCCCCAGAGGGAGCTTGGTACACATGCAGGTAATAGCCTCTGTCAGAGATTTGGACATATTTTCCACATTGATTTTTGTCCTAAATGTGCAGTTTACCAGCATTGGAGCTAGACCTACACAAAGAAAATGAACTTAATTAAGCTAAGGCAATAGGCAGGTGCTACCCTGTGTGCATATAAAGAATACTCAGTTCCCAGGCCCAAGAAGCACAAGGTCATTACTCATCTTCCAGAATCCTGTGATGCATGCCCTGACAGGAATCCAAGCTTCCTCTGTCACTGACCACTCTCTCATCAGTGGCCCATAGTGGCCTTCTCCATGGTGTTGTGGCTGCAGTGCCCAGCCAGGCAGAGAAATGTGTCAAGTGGACATCAGTGGAACCTGCCTGGGCTCTAGACAGTCTAGTTTAAGATCCCCATAAGAAACCTAAAAACATCTGTAGAACTGCTTTATTATGAAGCTTCATGGATGTCTAAAAGAGTAAAAAAAAAAAAAATCCAAGCCTTCTCCTTTGCAGTGCATTGATAAAGGGTACCGTGAATCACAGGAAGTTTTCAGGTTGAGTCCTTGGTAACTGTGCCCACCCCATCATCCTGGCCACTTCAAGTAATAATTACTCACTGTGTGAAAGGAAAATTGTTTTCTCCAGCCATTTTCCCCCCACCCATCTGCTGTCAGGAAGGTCATTATGATGGAAGACGTGTCTACACAATTGCACAGGGCCAAACAAAGACTAACGCTGCTACCGAAAGGCAATGCTGAGTCTCCATAACAGGACACACAGTCCCTGCTCTTCATTCCAGCAGTCTGATTTAGGCAGTTCTGCATATGTTTGAATGATGGAGACAGTGACATACCACACTCTTCATGGACATACACAGGTTTGATTTTAAACAAAGGGGTCTTAAAGTCACCTGTTAGCTCATATTTCCCTACTCCCTACGTGTCCTGGCTGTAAGTGTTGCCTTCATGTGCTGTGTTTATCATCTTTTAAAAGGCAGGAGACACTGAGCTGCAGTAGCAGCCATTTGGAGAGTTACAAGTCACAGAGGAAATGGGTTCTGTTCCATTATTCGGAGAGTGTGAAGCCAGGAATGCTTCACCTGCTAGCGGTCACCTTGTTTCACTGACTCTAACAGCCACTAACCGTGTACAAACACAGAAGCACATTTTGATTTTGCTATCAGAGCTCTCTGAAGTGGATAGTGGAGTGCATTTAACACTGTGACCAGAAATATTGAAATTTGACAGCCAAGGGGTTAAAGGTCTGGGATTTCTACATCAAGGTGTTTGTTCCTGCCGTCATCCAAGAGGCTTGCTTGGAATAACCCCTTTTGCTTACTGAACCTTTGAGAAAAGGAGGACATTAAGTGATATATCTTGGCAGGCATCCTGAGATTCTACTCCTCCAGGAAACAAGCTATGTTAAGCGTCACTACAAGAGCTCCAAAGATTATAAAGGACTTCTGTGCAATCTCACTATTCAACTGTATTGTACAGAAATACCTGTTATCTGGCCCTCCGTTGAAAAAAACCACTAGTCTGCCTTCCTGGACACTGTACTTGGATTTGTGTGCACCTCAAACTTGACAATTTCTTTGACAGAAGCTATATTTGCTGATGAGCTAGAAGAAGACTATGTGAGCTCATCTTGAAAGACAGGAATACCACACCCTCACACCTCACTTGAGCAAGATGCAGCCCCTCTCATCCCACTGCCCAGTCAGAGCTACCATAGAGGTCACACCAGAACAAGACAAGCATGGTCACAATGCTGTAAGTGCATTGAGTCCTTACCTGGCCTCCTTCCACAAAGCTGTTCTTTCCAAGTCATTTAATCTTCAAAGAAACCCCATTAGGTCAGTGTCATTTTTAGCCTACTTCCCTTTTAAATAGCAGAATGGCAAAGATGATGGCGGTGGTAGTGGTGACTAGAAAGAGCAGGGTAGAGGAGAAGAAGGAAAAAGCAGAAAAGATAGAAGAAATGAAGGAAAAGAAGAGGGAGAAGGGGAAGAGAATGGAAGGAAGAAAATCATTTACGAAATTTAAAAAAAAAAAAATCTGGGTAGACTCCAGAGCTACATCGCCCAGCAGAGATACAACCGAAACAAAGTGCCATGAATCTTCACTATCACTTGCAAGTCACTGAAACTTAGCTGGTCAGTCCTGATGCACCAAGACTTTGCCATAGACCCATACGCATGTGTTTTGCTGATTGAAAAACTCACTTTCCCCTCTTGGTAGAGCTCACCATCAGATAGTATCTTAAACCAGATGGATGAGAAGCCAACCACTGAACATCAGGCAGCACCTTTTGCTGAGGGTAAAAGGAGTCTTATCTGTCTGAACTCCACTACGCCACATCACCATCTCTCTGCCCACTTACAAGGACTTCCCTGGTAAGAGAGAGCAGTCCCCAGCCTCATTCTGCCTTCCCATCTGGATTCTCTCAGTAGTACAAAGCATAAGAACTGTACAGTTAGAACATGAAACTAATTTTAAGTATAGCTTCACTGACAGTTCCCCATTAATGCTACACTACACGAAGAGTTTCAAGTACTCCCTTCAGCGAGGGGCTCTCCTGTTAAAACAACCTGCAGGGATGTTCAACATGGACTGCTAAGTGTCAAACCAGAGCTTCCGGTTTTTGTTTCTAGGAAGTTCCCAGTTAACACTGATGCTGTTGGTCCCCAGATCACATTCTGCGAGCACTGCTTCTTCTCCAGCCAAGGAGAGAATGTTCTGAGCTTCCCTACATATCTGGACTAAATTAGAGAACTATCAATTTTCTATCCAGCAGTGCTCTCAGCGTTAACATATATTATGTTCTAAAATTACCAGACACTATGGCAAGCATCAAGAGAGACACATTAATATGTCTCAATCAGGCTAAGGCTTGAACTGTGAGCCACAGTTTACATGGCAGGCAGTGCTGCCCAGAGACCTTGAGAAACTGCCTACCAGAGAAGGGTCAGATCTAGGTGTGAGCACCAGCAAGACGGCTTGGCTGGAACCCCTGCACGTTCTCCCTCAACCCTACTGCACCTCCACCTTACCCACCCCCATGAGACAGTCGCATCAGCCTCAGCACAGGGAGATGGCTTGCAGCTTGGAAACACAGTGCCCAAAATGGCACACCATGCTAAACCAAGCAGGGACACATGCATACATATACATATGCAGAAGACACATACACACATACCAAACATGTACATATGCATATACACATGCATACATACAAATATGAACACACATACACAAGTACCTACACTCTCAAAAGCACATATATGTACATATATACATTTTCACACACATATAAACATGCATATTCACATAAATATATGCACATGTATATACACAACATGTACACAAACAGATACACATACACATAAGCGTGTGTTCACATATATACAAATATACATATATACACATTCACATACATATAAATACACACCACACATACAATACACAAATACACAAATGCACACATCAGAAACAGGGAGATCAGTTTGTTTCTCTCCAAAAATATTGATATTGACATGAATTCCTTTAAATCTAAGCAGAAGCATGGAGGGAAGCAGAAAAACACAGCAAATAGGTATTTTTATGTGTCTACCATGAAATACCTGCATAAAATAGAAAAGGCAAGAAAATCTATTTTACACCTCAAATCTAAAGATTTTACATTCCTTTCAGGTTTTTATACGAAGGCTAAGACTCAGCATTTTTATACAGGTAGTCCATTCTTTATAGCTCTCTAATAGAACAAATGTGAGAGAAAATTATAAGGCAAGTTACCACATGGTCCCATCCTCCCATTGTGGTAGAAAAATATCTTTTTTGAGACACAAAAGCCTCCTCTTTGGCATGATCTACCAAGAATATTTTAGAAGCCATTGCTTTGGTGAACATTCCAGCCACAGTACCTGGCCTCACATTTCTCACATCAAGTGCCATATTTAACCCTCCTTGTGATCAAAAAAGTACAGGTAGCCTGTGTTAGACCTGAGCGATTCAGGACAGTCTTTTGCTCCAATATGTGCTCTGAACATTGGGTGCTCTGTGCAGATGTCTCAGCAGCCAGGAAACTTTTGGCATGGTTCCATCAAAGAGCAAGTTAATCAGCTAAGATGAGGGCTCCACATCGTCTATGTCCCATTTCTGGACTGAGAGCCATCTGTCAGGTCCCAGGACCCTTGCCCAAAAATAATGTTAACTCGTTTTCTCTCATGTATGGAAACATGTTATGAAGGCAGCCTTGCCACCCATTGAAGTGACTTGGAAGTAAGCCTCTCACTAATGAATATTAAACCTCTTGGGTTGGTTAGGTCTCCTGCTTACCTGGCAGGTAGGGTTAGGAAACATGCCAGGTTTTTGTGCTGGCTACCAAACACATCTCTAACTTCTGATCATTTTCCAGTTTGAGCCTGGAATTAACAGAAAAGCTTGCAACTCCCTTCCACGGTCACCTGAGCTGCACCAATCGCCATGCAAGGGCAGCAATTTTTCATTATTGATAAAATGTAATGTCATAATGTCACGGCCTTTTAGGTCATCATCTCCATAAGTCAGCAATGACATTATCACATTTTATAATGATAACAAATGGCCACAATGTTTGCATGTCATTTTCATTGGCTCTCTCAGAATTCTAATCCCATCCCATCAACTCATGGAGCTCAGTATCAACTTTATATGCCTACCTCTTCAGCTCCTCTGGAAGCAAACAAGAGAATGTGCCTGAACTGAGGTCTGTTGATGGGGCAAAGGCCATTCCTCCTCTCCCATAGACTGAATGCTTCACTTTCAGGAAGAGGAATTATTGCAGAACATAGCTGTGCTGATGGCTTCTGGCATGCAAATGAATTCAGTCCATCTTCTTGCTACTCAACCGTGAACTCTCACTAACCTCTTTCTGCCCTGCTCATGCCTGTAATCTGCATAGTGATTTTTGAGTGCTGTGTTCTGCCAGTTTCATGGTAATCATAGAACACTAATTGGTCTAAATGATAAGGATCACTCTCAGGGCACTTATTTCCATATATTAGCCTTCTGACTCCCCTCATGCACACACATACATACACAGACAAAACCACATACACACATGCACACATATACACACAGACACACCTCAGAAGTTGTTTACTACACAAGTAGCTCATTATTCAATGAGCAAGAAGCCCAGAATTCAAACATGCCTTCTTTGGAAAATGATTTATTGTGGTTCATTCATAAGGGAATACCAGACAGAATAGGGATAGGGCAAATTCATGCCCCAGTCTGAAATACACTAAGTCTAAAACACAGTTCTGAAATCATTTCCTAACTCATTTAGCACATCAAGGAGGGGGGGAAGAACAAACTATCGCTCCCTGAGTGCCCTGTTGGAATGCTCTTATTTAGTAAGTTAATTAGTTATTATTTCATTTATGTGGATGTGTGTATATCTACATTAATTTATGTACACCATGTGTATGGAGGTGCCCTTGGATTCCAGAGAGTTTCCCTAAAACTGGAATTACAGAAAGTTGTGAGTGCATAATATAATATGAGGGCTAGGACATTAACTGGAACCCTCTACAAAAAAAAAGAAAGAAAAGAAAAAAAAGTGCTCTTAACTGCTCAACCATCTCTCAACCCTCGGTGATGGAGTATCCATATATGTACCATCTAATCTAATATCCACAACTCCCCAAACAGAGACATACTTCCTGCTTTTAGCAGGCAAAGAAACTGAGGCACAAGGAGAATGCATGCTGTCCTGGTTAATCTCAGTTGTCAGCTTGATGAGATCTAGGGTTACCTTGGGGATGAGCCTCTCCACATATCTGGGAGAATGATCTTGATCACTTTAATTAGCTGATGTGGGAAGACACTACCACTTTGGGCAGCACCATCCCTGGGCTGGGATCCTTGACTAAATGAAGAGGAGAAACTGAGCCGAGCACAGGCATTCATCATTCACTGCTTCCTGCCTGCAGATGCCATTTGACCAGTTATCCCAAGTTTCTGCTGCCAGGACATCATGGATATGATGGATGCTATGATGGACTGTGGCCTCCAACTGTAAGCCATAATAAATCCTCTTGCCCTTGAGTTGCTTTCATCAGGGTGTCTTATCACAGCACCGGATGAATGAACCAGTACATAGCTAATAAGACACAAAAACAGCACCCGAGTTTAACAGTCCTGTCTCCAGAGTTCACAGATACATAAAACCCCCAGGGTGGACATTGTATTGCTTCAGAAGAATGACCAGGTCCTCCAGACAAACTGAGGTAAAAGCATGCATTCAGGGGCTGGAGAGGTGTGTAGTAAAGCACTTACTACACAGCATAAGAACCTGAGTTTAATCCCCAACCCAGGGAAACAAAATATGGGGGCATCCGACATTCTCTGTGAGCCCAGCACTAGAGAGGCAGAGATGGGAAGATCCCTGAAGCTCGCTGGAGCCAGTCCAGCCAACCATCAAGCTCCAGATGAGTGAAAGCCCCATCCCAGAAAATAAGATGGAAAAGCAATTTAGGAAAATGCCCAGTACTGACTTAACACCTGACCTCTATGTATGTGCATGTGTACATATGTGTGTGCACACTCATACATAATGTGCACACACCAAAACATGTGCACACATAAAACTCTTATTTAAAGATCAATTTCATTAAAGTTATAGGATATGAAGTCAACATTAAAGATCAAATCTATTACATTTCTATACACTTACAATGAACTATAGGAGATTGAGAAAATGGTCCCATTTATAATAGCATCAAAAATAATGAGATACTTAGTAACAAAGTAAATCAAAGAGATGAGAGATGTGAACCCTAATAGCCAGGATACAATGATGAAAGAAATTGAAGAAGACAAAGGATCTCAGGTTCACGGACTGGAAGAATTCATGTTACTAAAATGGACCCAAAATGGTAGACTGCTTCTATGGTATTTTGTGAAAAACATTTTTTTTGCAAAAAAAATATGTCATATGAAAAATAAAAGATTTATAATAGCCAAAAATCTTGAGAAAGAACAAAATGAAAAGTATACATCCTAACATCAAAATATTTTGCAAAACAGAAGTAATTCAAACAATATATGGTAATGGTATTATATACATATGAACCAGTACTAAAGAGAACCTAGAAATGTATTCATACAAACTATTAGATGATCTTCAACAATGAACACACACTGGACAAAGGAGCCTGTTCAGTAACTGAAGATGAGTGGCTATGTATCCAGATACAAGGGCAGAGGTGACTCAACAGTTATGAGTGAACACTGCTCTTCAAAGGACTCAAGTTTGGTTCTCAGCACCTACACGAGGCGGTTCATAACTTCCTGTAACTCCAGCTGCAGGGCATCTAACATCCTCTTCTGGCCTCGGCAGGTCATGCCTTCAAATGCATATGCATAACTAATAATTAATCCTTTTTTAAAAATCAATTTACAATGGACTAAAGACTTACATGTAAATCTGAAGCTGTCAAATTCCTTCAAGAAAAATGCATGAGAATAGCTTCATGACACTGGTCAGTCTTGCGTATACACACACACACACACACACACACACACACACACACACATGTGCATGCGCAGGCACAACAATAGAAAAATGGAACACCTCAAACAAAAGTCAAATGGCCTCTGCAACAAAAAAAGTATCAACAGAGGAAAAAACCAGCCTACAGAATGGAGAACACCCACTCTAGTCCTGATAAGGAGTTAATGCATTCTTACAGTTCCATAGCAAATATATAACATGTGTATTCATGAACAAATTCAAAGGTTTAAGTAGACACTTCTCTGGTGGACTCTACGGATGACCACAGGTTACAAATGCACAGGAAAATGTAAATCAAGTGAGATACCACCTCATATACACTATGGCAGCTAGTGGCCAAACAAGTGAGACAACAAGAGGATGTGAGGAAACTGAGCCTTTGCCTTCTCGTAGCAAGAATATAAGACTGCACAGACACCATGGAAAGCCATGTGGGAGTTCCTCAAAAAGCTGAAGACAGAACTCTCGAGTGACCCATCAGATCCACTTCCACGTGTGCATCCCTGTTGCTGGCATTTTTCTTGCCCCACCAGGTCCCGCTGCTCTTGAGCCCCAAATAAACACACAGGCACTATATTAATTTTCAAACTGTTGGCCAATGGCTAGGGCTTCTTATTGTCTAGCTCTGTCTTAATTATTAAGCCATAACTACTAATCTATGTATTTCTACCGAAGAACATCTGGTGTGTCCTAACCTCCAGTCCCTCCATGGCATCTCCCAGAATCCTCCTCATCTCCCAGTCCCACCTATCTTCCTGCCTCTATTGGCCAAGCAGTGTTTTATTCATCAACCAATAAGAGAAACACATACAGAAGGACATCATCCATCACATCCCAAAGAACTGGCACCGAGACCCCAAAGAAATAGCTGCCTCCCCCTGTTCATTGAAGCACTGGTCACTAGAGCCAAGATACATGTGCTAGTTTCATTTCTGCCTCTGTGACAGACTGACAAAAAAAAAAACAATTAAGGGGACAGAGAGTTTATTTGGCTTACAATTCTGGGTTACAAAACACCACTGAGAAGAAGTTGAGGCAGAAATTCAAACCAGCTAGTTAGTTTCATCTTATCCACAGCCAATAGCAGAGAAATAGTCACGCCATTTACTTTTGCTGAGGCATCTTCTCCTTTCTTGCACTGTTCAAGCCCCCCTGCCTAGGGAATGGTGCCATCATGGGCTCAGTCTTTCTACAACAATTAACAATCAAGACAATCCCCCAAGACATACCCACAGGCCAACCTGATATAGATAGTTCCTTATGAAAACTGTCTTTCCTGGTTAGTCTAGGCTGTGTCAAGTTGGCAGTTAAAATTAACTGTCACAGTAGAGAAACAACTAGCTGTCCATCAACAAACAGAGTAAAAAAAAAACTGCAGTATATACATACAATGAAATATTATTCAGTCTTTAGAAAAGAGGAAATCTGACTCCTTCCAATAATATTAATAGATGGGAAAATAGTGTGTTAGATGAGATAAATCAGTCATAGAACAATAAATACTACATAGTTCTACTTACATGAAGTATCTAAGATAGCCGTACTTACAAAGGCAGAAAACAGAACAGTGGCTGCTTTGAGATACCATAAGGAGGATATGGAAAATTATTTCAATGAGTAAATTTATAGATGAAGAAAAAACTCAAGACATTTGCTAGATAACATACTGCCTGTTGTGGTTTGAATGATATGAATACTGTCCCCCATAGGTTTGGTCCCCAGTTGGTGGCACTGTTTAGGGAAGTTACGGACCCACTAGGCAGAGCCTCATAAGAGGAAGTATTTCACTAGAGGCAGGCTTTGAGATTTTGTAGCCTGATTCCACTTCCACTTTCTCCCTATCTACTTGCTGTATGTGGGTGAAAATACAACTGCCAGGTCCTTGCTCCTGTCACTACACCTGTCTCTTACTATGCTGTCCCTGCCATGGTGGACTCTGTCCCTCTGGAAGCCAAAGTAAACCCTTTCTTCCTTAAGTTGCTTTTGTTCGTGGTGTTATCACAACAGCAGAAAGGTGACTAATACACTACCCGAACATAACACACTTAAAACCCATTAGGAAGGAAAATCTGAGCACCTGCTACTTGCTAAGCTGAATAGAGCCAACTTCTGGAGCCTCTAAAGAGAACAGTCGTGACTCCATTCAGTTTCTTTCTGCCATGAGAAATCCATCAACAAGTAATAAATGCATTGATGATAAAGAGATATGCTCAACCTTCTAATATGGGGTGAACAATCAGCTAAGCCAGACATGCTGGCACAGGCCTATCAGCCCAAATACCAGAGAGGCTGAGGCAGAAGGATCACAAGTTCAAAGCCTGCCTGGGCTACAACATAAGCTCAAGACACACCCACCCCCACTGGCAATTTAGTAATATCCTGTCTCAAAAGAAAAAAATTAAAAATAGGCCAAGAGTATAGCTTCATGGTAGAGTGTTTGCCTACCATGCAGAAGACCCTGGGTACAATGCCACTGTGGCAGAAAATAAAAAATAAACTAAAGTGTGTGCATACATATAAAAAGACCACTCTGTGACAGTAAGCCAGGTGTTAGCTCTGTGCCTGAGTGGGGAAGGTACAAGTGGCTAACCCTCCTTTCTCCAGCAGACACTGGATAGTCTTTCATCCCTGACAAAAAACAAAATCTAAGCCAGTGTGTCAGCTTTTGGGTGAAGGAGGAAAAATATCACTCTAAGCTCTCTAGATGCCATTAATTTCTGTGTCTTGACTACAGAAAACCTGTGTGTGAATCTGCATGTCAGCCTCCCACATCTCACCAGTTCAGGGTAGAGCAGCAACCTCCCCAGCTGTATTTCTCTATGCTTACCGTGGTGGGTCTGTGATCCCCAGACTGGCACACTGGGGACCCAGCTGGGGTGCATCTCCCCTTGCTCCTTTTCAAAGAGCACATGGTTCTCATGCTGTCCGGGGACTGTCATTAGAAGCCACTTGCAGACATATGGATGCCAACAGCACTGACAGGCGATGGCAGGGTTGGGGGAGGGTTTCACCACAGAAAC
The DNA here is from genome assembly GCF_003668045.3 of Cricetulus griseus. Classification (NCBI taxonomy): domain Eukaryota; kingdom Metazoa; phylum Chordata; class Mammalia; order Rodentia; family Cricetidae; genus Cricetulus; species Cricetulus griseus. Next base: position 186,014,873 of record NC_048597.1, read on the forward strand.
GTCGTTTGCCTCTGAAATAGACAGAGAAAATAGTGTTGGGCTTGGGATCTGCCTTCTTAATGCCCTGAGAGCCAAGGCTCCTGTCTTTCAGCATTTTCTAAAAGGCCTGTGGAGCTTAGCTTGAAAGACAAGCCTCCATGATGAGGTCCTTTTAGCTGTTTAAGCTTTCCTCTTCCAACAGGGGTCAAAGGGCATGAAAGATCTCCTCAGAAGGTTAGAGAAGGAATCATTAAAAGGAGGAGGAGACGGGTGGAAGGTCAGCTTCTTTCCCTAATGGACACCTCCCCAAGGCCCAGACACTGGCTTCCTCCAACTTGCAGTGACTTGATTAACACTTCCTGAGAAGGACATGGGGGATGCTGGAGGAGCCATCATCCATGGTGTGTAGAGGAAAACAGACACAATAGAAGTCTGGTTGTGGTAAGTAAACTCCATTGATGGCATGAACTCCAAATACCACCGGATTTCAATGAATCAGACAGAATGAACGTTCAAGGTCTTTCTTGCATATTTTGAAAGTCATGAAGCTTATGTCCTGCAAAGATAAAGCTTCCCTGTATAAGGACAGGTTTGGGAGCAAAGTCCATCTTTGCATGCAGCACAGACACAGGCATAGTGGAGGCGCTCACGGATTTTTAGTCAACAAGCAATAAACTGCATTTGCACCCACACACCTATTCCTCACACCCCATCTGGTAACGTTCCCACGTTTCCAAGAAAGAAATCAATAGCAATAATCTCGGAGGGACTCATCGGGTGTGTGGTTTATCACACTGCCATTTGAAGAGGGAAAAAAATGTCCCCTTCATAACTTAAAGCAAAAGATTGTTCTCTATATATATTTACAAAGAAATTTCAAAATTATTACTGGGGGGAAAGAGGTTTGAAGGGGAGACTGAGTCAATTAAAACATACATGAGAAATAGATTCTAGCACAGCCTAAATACTATCCATGCACAACAAAACATTTCCAGCCTGCCAATTCCCCATCATTTTCAGACTGTTTCTAAGAAAAAGACAGCTACAGATGCATGTTGAGGCAGCTTCTCAGAGAAAGACGCCATCCTGTATCTGGCAGGCAGGGCAGGGAGATCACATCCATGCCCAGACTCTGAAATTTAGAACTGGTGTTGGGCACATGAAGAAAGGAAGTATGACTCTTTGTTACCGAGCTTATTTATTGCAGACCTTGTCTGGAACCCGCTATTGAAGCCACCTTGAACTTTCCACTGATCAATGCTGGCACCTCTACAGCATGAAAGAGTGGCTATAGGACAAGCCACTATCACACGAGAAAGCCAGTTGCCCACGAGCCTTGTTAAAAAAAAAAAAATGGGCCAGACCCATGGATGCTCCAGCCTGGGAATGTGTCTCCATCCTAAAATGGTAGATAGTGATAGAGCATCTGAAAATTACAAGAGGGGAAGAGAAGGTCAAAAGCATAGAACATGATTTCTGTGAAGTAACAAGGCACTGTGGGGTGGAACCACATTAGGAAGAGGAAAGCTAATAAGAAACAAGGGGAGGGGATCGTATTTCCTCCCAGCAATGTGGCAGATAAAAAGTTGCCTTTATTTTTCTGTGCAAATAAACTTTACTTCAGAAATGGCAGGGGCGGGCTTCTGCCCCATAAAATAAGCTTTATCTGCTGTGGTGACAACTTGAGACCGAGTTGGGGGGGGACAGAAGCAGGGTAATAGCCATCTTTTCCATTATTTTTGTCAATATTTTTGTTACGTTGTGGAGAGATGGCTTGGGAGAGTCTAGACAAATGCTATTAAGAAAGAGGGCTGAGAGAAAGGATGGAATCAGATTCTTTAGCAGCTCAGGTGGGGAGCCTTTGTCACAGATGTAGGCCGGGACAGAATGTTCAAAGACACCAAGGTCTCTGTGCAAACATTGCAATCTATCCCCAAGCTCTGGCCCTATTGGGGGCAGGTGACCCACTGAATAGGAAAATCAGTCTTTCATTTAGTATGTGCAGGTATGTGTGGGTGTGGGTGTGGGTGCATGGAGCATATACACATTCATGTGGGTAGTTTTACCCACCTGTGTGTGCACATGTATGTGTAGAGATCAAAGGACAACTTTAGGAATCTGTCTTCATGTTCTTTCCACCATGTTTTTTTTGAGACAAGGTCTCTCATTGGCCTCAAACTTTGCCATGTGTGCTAGGCTAACTGGCCTGAGAGCTCCTGGGGATTTGCCTCCCATCTCCTATCTGTGCTTATAAGTGTGAACTGTTACACCTAGCTTCTTACGTGAACTCTGGGGATCCAAAGTCAGGCAAGCAAGTGCCGACTAACTGAGGCCCAACCCAAGCTCAGTCTCTAAGAAAGAGCAGCAGCAGATCAGGTCCTTGAGAGCTGTTGCAAGCAAGAACATCCTGAATGACTACAATCAACTCTGAAACCCATAAGGAGTGGGCCGGTGAACCATGATCTTCTATTTCAGTCCACATGAGTCGAGGATGAGCTCTGAACTCTGTTAGCTTAGCCCAGCTGCCCTTGCCTGTAGACCTGGCTCTTAGCTTCAATATAATAGACATTCAAATGTTTGTTGAATGACTGGATGGATGAATAAAGATGAAGGGCCTTGTCCTTAAAGTAGTGCCTCAAAACTCACAGCAGAATCTCCAGCCTCTGCTCCAGTCGCAGTCTGCCTGGCCCATTTCTTGGTTCCTAGAAGGCCTCTACTTCCATCACACCCACATCCAAGCATGCAGCACCAGCAAGGAGGTGCTTTGGGTAGGAATCACGATAGACTTTCTACTCCCCCAATTTGCTTAGCTCCTCTGTGAAGCCTGGTCTTCCTGTCTCTGAGTGTCAAATAGCATTGCCTCAGCTGTCCCAGCTGCAGTCCCAAGGCAGAGCAGGTTGTCTGATCTTGCAGCCCCCAGTTGGTCCTGAATGCAGTTTTGTCCTTGCCTTCAAGCTCCCTCCACATACAGCTGCCACCACTTCCTCAGGTGCCATTCAGGTGGCAGGCCCTCTTTGTTTCAAACCTGATCCTCCCCAGTATACCAGCTACAACCACAACCACAAATTAGACCTATAAATTCAGTCTCAGCTGACAATACCACTTCCTGGCCACACTACACCCTGGACCATGCACAGACATTGTCAAAGACAGTCTTTATTCTAGGATTTTGCACAATCACTACCCTATATGCTTTGGGACAATGGTGGAGCTGTGTAAGCTACAGGGAGACCATGGTCCTGTTTTCCTTGCAAAAATAGAGTGAGTTTCTTTCCAGTTGCAAATGCTATGCATGATACAACTAACTGGGTAAGTTATGATAAAAGGAGGTTTATTTGAGCTCACAGTTGGTCCTAAGGTCAGGCAGCCATATTTGCTGGTGGCCTTCATGCTGTGACAGTCTCAAGGCAAATACAGGAAGCACATGAGAGTCATGGTCTCCTTCCTTCTTCTTACAAAGATACCAGTATTCAATGATGGGACTCTGCCTGGTGACTTTATATAATCTTAATCAAAGGCCCCACTTGTACACATCATGGTCAAGTTAAGCCCCTACTCATTTAATACATTAAATGGAGATTCAATTTCAGTGTGAATTTTCTGAAGGGACAAACCATACTCAACCCATAATGGACGCCATAATCAGCAGCTGTTGGAAGTAGTCAGCTTGGCACCTGCTCACTCGGTGCCCAGTCAGGTACATTTTCACATTTAATACAAAAAAAAAAAAAAACATCAGATAGTAGGATACCGGAAGTTGCAATACCTGAAAATGTGTGGTACTTCTCAGAGAGCATGATGCAATGCACAAACACACACTCGCTCATATGTGCACAAGAAGAAAAGCATACAGATAAGTGCTGTCCCTCATTGAGTAAACTTTCAAAGTCAGACCAAGATAACCCACCCATTTTCTGATAAGCCATAGAAGGCCCAGAGCACTTCCTGGAAGACAGTGGCCCCCCTCTGTACCCCAATTCTCATCAGCAGATGTAATTCTGTTCCCCAGGGAATATCCAACAATATTAAGAGGCATCTTTGTTAGTTACACCCATTAATGGTGCTGCCTTCCCCCACTGGGTGGATACCAGAGATACTGTTAAAAATTCCACAAAGCCTGCCCAGGACATCACTTTTACCACCACAAAGATTCACTTTGTCCATGGTGATGCTGAAAAGTTAAGAAGCTTTGCACTCCACTCCACATGCAAGCAGACACCTGGGCTGGACCTCACACCCGCCACAAATGCACAGGGAAAGCTGAAGCAGCCTTGGGAAGGCCGCAATCCAAGAAGGCCAGCTCTGTCCCTCCAGGCTGTGTCTTTCTTGTCCTTACCTGTGTCTCCAGAGACAAAGAGGTGGCTGACAATAGACCCTCAGTCCTGTGTGTGTGTGTGTGTGTGTGTGTGTGTGTGTGTGTGAGAGAGAGAGAGAGAGAGAGAGAGAGAGAGAGAGAGAGAGTGAGAGTGTGTGTGTAACCTGTCTACCTTGTTTCTTGAGACATAATCTCTCAGTGACCTAAGGTTTACCCATAAGGCTAAGCTTGCTGGGCAACAAGCCTCAGAAATCCATCTGTCTCCATCTCCCCAATGCTGAAATCAGAATTGGGTACCACCATTCCTGGTTTTTTTATTTTTTTTTTTTTACTTTAAAAAACCCATGATACAGAGATCAATTCAGGTCCTCATGCTTACTACGCAAGCACTTCACCAACTGTAAAGTCCTCCCCAGCCCACAACAGTCCCTTTCATTTTCAATAAAGTAGCCAAAGGACTCAGCCAAGGGCTTCAGTGCCTGGTTAAGGAGATGAGAACCTCAGAAAAGGATGAAGAACAAGGCCCAAAGTCACTCTCTCATGGCTGTCGGCCTCCTCTGGTGCTGGTTCTGTGACAGGGTGCTGGCAGCCATCCGGGAGAAGCCCAGCAGAGCCCTGTCCCTCTTTGGTCCTGTTTAGATGTCCATCACCATGACCTCCCTCTGTTTCTCCCTGCACAGTCTTCTGGGAACAAGATGCTATCCCTTCTGGAGCCTGCTTCCCTCTTCCTTCCCACCTATGTCCCTGTGATCTCCTGCAGTTCCTTCCTTCCTTCTAAACTTGAGAAAACAATATCAAAAGAAGTAGAAGCCGCCTCTGGCGGCACTGCCTTCATCAATGCAAAATCATAAACCACAGAGACAGTAGAGAGCATGGTGCTTCCACTCTCCCTAGGGTGAGGGGGGGGAACAGTGCACTACTAGCCTGGTTAGATACACTATAACCTGCCTGTGCCCACGTCTACAAGCACATGAGTATAGGAGAAGGAGGCCTGCAAGCTTAACCCAGGGAAAGCATAAAGCAGACAAATAATGTCCTGGGAAAAATGGACAGAAATACATCAAAGCTGGAAAACAAAATAACTTGCCTTTTTTGGGAGCCCCAACTAAATGCTCACTCGGAGCTTAATAATTCAGATCGTTCCATACCAGTCATTCACAGTTTAGTATAAATAAATGCCCATGCCCAAGCAGAGCTACTGGCAGCTAATCCCAGAAGCTGTCATCCTCAACTTGTGGTTTATAACTTTAATAGTAGCTATCGGGTTTGAGTGTATGCCTTGTGACTGTTTCTTCATTAAATCTCGCAGTTGCCCTCAGAGGTAAAATTACTAGCCTTCTTCCATTGCTGTTGTATAAGTCAGGGAATGGAAGCCCAAAAGAATTCAACCAACTTTCCTAGCTAATAGGTGGCTAAGACAAGATGCCAGCCCAGGCTGTGTGGCACTGAAGCCTTAACTCTTCTGTGTGGCTTGAGTTGGTCCTTATCCAGAAGCAATGAATGGAGAGTGTTCTGGTGAGAGTCCAGTTTAGTGGAAGGGTTAGGGCAGGTTGGGGGCCTTTTATCTTCATATATACAATAGAGATGATGGAAGGACCACGTCATAGTCATAGTCAGAAATAAATTAAATAGTGTGTAGAACATGTGTCTCGCTGAGTGACCCACAATAAGCTTCCTAAAAATGTTATCCTCACAAAGCCAGTGAGCCATAAAAATCATCAATCAAACCATATTTTCCAGATTCAAAGTCTAGACAAAAAAACTATAAACAGGAAAAAGCAAGGGGCCAGAATGACAGCTCAGTAGACAAGACTGCTCAATGCTCATATAGAGGGCCTAGGTTCAGTTCCCAGCATCCTCATCAGGAGGCTTACACCCACCTCTAAGTTTAGCCCTAGGGAATCTGACACCCTCTTCTGGTCATTGCAGACATTACACATACAGGCTCAGACACACATACATACATAACAATAAATCCTAAAATCTTTTTTAAGAAATAAATACTATTTTAAAACTTGGTTTAACTATTTAGAAAGGAGCACTCAAAATTCAAGGCATCTACCTAACATATAAACTAACATATCATAATAATTCATACTCAGTGATTTAACTTCTTTATTTGGATGATTGTGTTAAGGTCTCACCCTGTAGCTCAAGCTGGCCTAGAATTCGTAATCCTCCTGCCTCAGCCTCTCTAGTGCTGGCATTACAGGTATGAGCCATGACACCTAGTAGAGACTGTCTTATTGATTAATACTAAACTATATTGCTGTCTGCTTCGTGGACTTCTGACTTACATTTCAAGTAGAATGTTGTCTGTGTCTTAGGAATTGAAAGAAGGGCTGATAATGACTCCACAAGTCTGAGCTAAATTTAAAAGTCGCACGGAGACTTATGGTTTGAACATTATGTTAGTTTGGTCCTCAGCCAAAGAACCATTAAACCACTGAGTTTAACCAGGAGGATTTGTAGAGGTCACTCAAGCCTTCTGCATCCAGAGGAACAAAAGTCCTCCACTCTAAAACTTGGCATCTACTGAAAAAAAAAAGAAATGCATTGCAGTCACATACTCTTTGCAAGGCATGTTGAGAAAATAAACAAAACTGTGCTCCTTAAAAATCCAGTCACTACAGATAACAATGAGCTTTACACATTTGTTGGAGGAGGGGTTATGCATGTGTGCACATAAAGCTAGAAGTTGATGTCAGGTGTCCTTCTCCAACACTCTCCTCCTTGGTTTTTGGCATAGGGTCTCTCCTTGATCCTAGAACTCACCATTTCAGCTGGACTGACTGGCCAAGGACTCCCACCCCTAACCCAGGCCTTGCTACAAAAGGGTGTTACTATACCCAGTTTTTATGTGGGTGCAGGAGGATCCAAACAGAGGTCCCTGTGCTTGCTCATCAAGCCACTTTACCCATGGAGACACCTCAATAGCCCCTTGATTCTCAGTTTTTATACTTAACACAATCATATTCATATATGTATTATATTACCAAAGTTGGAAGAGAGGAGGAGAGGGATAGCAAGAAGAGACCCAAAGAGAATAATATTTTTATTTCAGTAAGATTTTGTGGTTTACAAAACACATTAGCATCATCTGTTTATAATCTGAAGAAAGTCCTCTTATCAATGGAATGACTTCTTGCCCTTAACATTATTTGAAGCTATAAGGCTGATAAAGATGTCTTCCTCCAAAAAAATACCAGCTTCCTCAACGCTCCCTACAGTTGACAAGGTCTCTGATTCCTTAAAGTGCATACTGAACCATTTCTCCTGCAGAAACTCACAGTCTTATACTTTAACAGTGAGTCTTCAGTTACAGCTTTCCAAGTTCCAGAAGCAGTAACACCATTAAACAGTTGATTACCATATCCCCTCAGTGAGAAATCGAAACAAGACTAACATGGCATTGGGCCTGTAGTATATGACCAGGAATTAAATGTTGAAGCTATAACACATGCGTAGAAGTCCACTCGAGGTCAACCTTGAGGACAATTCCCACCCTCTTCATCTGTTGACAAGAAGCATGTGCAATGGACTGACAACAAGCCTTCAGAACTCTCTGTTTGACAGTTAAGCTCATAAGCAGCTGATAGGAGCTAAATTCTGTTCTGTTACCATGTTCATCAGCCCACCCTAAGGAGCCTACCCTCCATCTGAGGCTTCACTGCATGGCTTTTTGCAAAGCCACAGCCTTGCATTTTCCAGGGACTCTACAGTCATCATGGTCTGTGCAAGTTAGACTCTGGGCTTCGCCATCATGGTGCCCTTAAACAGTGAGCCAAATCAGCCATTCATTCCTTGAGTTGCACTGGTCAGATATTTTGCTAGAGCAATGAGACAAGCATTCCTAAAACCCGTAGATGGGGAGCCCTACTCCTTTCAGTACTAGTACGTCACAATGAGCCCATTACTTTGTACAATTAATAGACACTAATAATAAGTTAAGGAAAGGGTCCTCCCATAACTACAGTATTCTGCCTATGCCACCCTGTCATTGCAGTAGCATTTCTGATGCTATGAAACATCAGCCAGTGCTTCTTTGAGGTCCAAAGAGCATAAACTTTTAGCTGGAAAGCACTCTCAGCAAGCAGCTTCTATTCTCAGCCTCATTCTATCACTTGGCCAGATGAAAATTCTATTTATTTCTTTGTATATCTTTTGCTATCCACGTTAATTCACTTATAAGAGCGGCAGTTTCTCAATTTCTTAGTTTAATGGCATAATTGTAAATGTCTGTTAAGCCACACCATGTCCTGAGCCTAACAATCTCCAAGTGTGCTCAGGTGTCCATCTGTCCTGAACATGGAATTTAGGTACATCAGGTGTCCATCTGTCCTGAACATGGAATTTAGGTACAATGCTCAACTGTGTAATTAGACCAACAGGGAGCCACCAAAATTTAGAACTTTCATATTTTAATATACATGATGATCTTTTTGTTGCTACCTAAGTTGGGAATCTGTTGATAAAAATCATCTCATATCCAAATGTCTCATGTTACATCATAGAGACAGGAATCAGTTAACCATGAAAATCAAACAACTCTGAGGCACTATTTCATCTAGTATACTAATTACTTTTCTGGTTTAATACCTGCCAGACTCAATATAATGGGGGGAAGGTTTATTTTGGTACACAGTTCCAAAGGGATACACCATCATGACGGGGGTGGGGGGGGAGGCTGGGGAAATACCCCATGAAAGCAAGGAGGCTGTGACTGCTAGTCTCCCATAACACATTGGATCAGGAAGGTTGGACTAGAACAGGTGACAAGAATAACCTTCAAAGCCTGGCTCTGAGAAGTCTATGTCCTCCAGGGAGGGTAAACATCCCAGAGTTCTGATAACCTTCCCAAAACAACACCAGCAGTTGAGGACCAAGCGTTCAAACCCATAGGAGAATTTCACATTCAAACCATAGCTGTCTGGAAACTGTTTTTACTCAAATAAGTATCTTAAATCAATGAGACTTCCCATTTGTTGGCTGGCTGGTTGTTTCATACTGGTTTTGCACAGACCTTACTCAGTAATCCAGCCTGATCTTAAACTCTCAACCCTCCTGCCTCAGCTTCTCAAGTGCTAGGATCACAAATGTGTACATGGCACTTCTTATTTTTTTCTCATTGAAAATGAAGACTTTAGCTTGGCATTCATGAGGCCCAAGTATATTACCCAGCAGTCTCCAACCACTAAAATGAAAGCTTATAAGCTGTGCCTTCTAAAATCTGACAAGGAAAGAGAAAAGGAAATGAAGAAAGAAAACCTGGCGTGGCTGGGCTTTTGTTTTTAAAGGCCAGAGAGTTAGAGGTGTGGTTCAGTTGGTCATGTTTGCCTGGCATGCACAATGCTCTGTATTGGAAGCAGAGCCTCACATAAACCAGTATGGCAATGTACACTTGCAATCCCCAAAATAATGGGGTAGAGGCAGGATGATCAAAAGATCCAGGTCATCCTCAACAACAACGAGTGTTTGAGGCCATGCTGAACTACATAAGACCCTGTCTAAAAGATTTTTTAAAAAGGAAAACTGGGAAGAAATGAGTATGTGTGTGAGAGTTTCAGGGTAAAGAGTCAACATCACAGAAAGACTGTCAGCGAAAAAAGGAAAAGAGTAAGACTGGGTTCCTGAGGAGCAGGAGCAGGAGCAGTCCAAGAAACCCGGAGCTTCATCTCTACAAGAAGAAAAGGGTTCTTCCAACAACAGGTGGGAGACAAAAGAGATTCAAAATCTGATCTCTATTTCCCATTACTATAGGATTATCTCCGATGAAACCACTGTCAAGTAGAGAAAACTCTTAGGCTTAATTAACCTTAGAAAACATCCCTTCTCTGCCTTGTGCTTCCCTCAGTCCTGACAAACAGAGCACACCGCCTTCTCCACAGTTGTGCACTGGAGCTCATTCTCAAAGACCTTTACCGTATTATTCATAACAACAGGGGGAAAGGTTATGTCTTGTTTCAGCACTGATTAAAGATAAAGTTGAAATCCATTAGTGTGCTAAATATCAGTACTTTCTGTCCAGTTGTAGATATTCTTTACTTAGTGGGAAGATTGCAGAGAGATGGTTCAAACTGGTAGCCACTTTGCTGTGGCTTCTAAAATCTACACGCTTAATACCAGAATGCCACAGCTTTCTCTGTCTCTGTCCTGAAATGAGTCTCTTGAAAGTCTATTCATTTCCTTCCTGAAAAATGCAAACTTTTCACTTGACCCCTTACAGGGTACTCATCATCCTGGCCATCACATAAATGGTATGCAAAACTCTAGGGAACTCAATGGTGACAAACAGTGAGAGAGGCAAGCCAAGGCCTGGGATTGTTTACTCAATAACAAGTCAACACACATGTACACACGCATATGCCATGAACTGTGACATGATGTGGTAAGGGGAGCACAGCACAAAGCACTGAGTAGTCAAGGAGAACTACCAAGTCTGCCCCAAGGAAGATCAGGAAAGACATAGCACAAGGCATGGCCCAGCCATGAAGTATGAGCAGGTATTTGTGACAACGGCTGCTATGCAGTCATCACTGCTGCCTTCTTTGCCAGCAACCCATCCTCCCCTTCCTAAAGGCGTGTGTCCCACTCTGCTGACCCAAACATCACCTCACTCTCCATCCATACTCTGACCTTGCTGTTCACATCTCTCCATATTGCTCTTTTTTATGATGAACCCAGAGCCTTATATCTGCTGGCAACGCACACTACTGAGCTACATCCTGGGCCCTCCTTTTGATTTGAAATGAGAACACACTAAGTTTCCCATGTTGACCTTGAACCAGACCAGGCAGGCTACAATATTATAATCTTTCCCCTTCTGCCTTCAAAACAGCTAGGATTACAACCCTATATTACCAGACCGAGTCTCTCATGGCTCTTAATTAACAATTGCCTGACAACAGCCCTCCTCTTGTGACCTTCCCTTGTATAGGAAATTGCTAGTGATGGTTGCACCATCACCCAAAGCTGAGCAACCTCAGAATAAATCTCACTCTCTAGGGTATAGTTGGGCTCCTAGATTTCCCTGGAAAATGTAACTTCTAAGACCACTGAAGCCCTCAAGGCTTCCCTTTCCCCAACATCTCACCAGCACCATCCCTTGAACTTGTAGGGTCTACTATCCACCACTTTCACTGATTCACATTGCTCCAGTTAGATTACAAGGGTTTGAGATGGCAGGTATTATCTATTGCTTCTCTACAGAAATTTCTCCCTTCTTCTCCCCTGACTGTCCCCATTCCCTGATATTTGCCATAAGAGCTCCCCCTTGACCATGCTGTGCTCATGACAGACATCACCAATCAAATGCCAGATTCAAATTTGATTCCTAATCTTTTTCAAGACAACATTTCAGCCAACAACATCCAATCAGATGGAAATGGCTTTGAGTTTAAAATCTGCTGTCTAATACTTTAGTAAAGACACATTTGTGCTTTAATCCATTTCTGTAGATTGATTGAATTTTGGCTCTTTTAGCAAGATGGCCACAAAATTCTTAAAACAATTTTATACTAAGTATGAGCAATTAGCACTAAGTAAGGGCTATATAGAAGAGAGTTTGAAGTTTCGTCAATAAAATCTGCTGAATTCCAAGCATACGTGGAAGATGTAGAAAGCTAAAAAGAACATTCTCACCAGCCTTAAAATGAAAATAAAAAGATAATATTTAATCATTTGAATTGTAATTTTCCTATTATAAAAATAAAATTATATTATTGTACATAATTAGAATCATAATTTTTCTGGAACCCCTGAGTCTGCTGAAGTATGCAAAGGAACAACATGAGGCCTCAGGAAAAACAGGGGCTGGCAAGAAGGAGAGCATGTCACTGGCTCCCCTGGCACAGACACAGAATGCCATCAAACTGTAAAAAAGATTGTACCTAAAATCTTAAACAGTTGCTAAACCGTGAGAGGAGACTCATGCAATAGAAAGATCCTGCAAGCCTACATGAAGGGTAATCTAGACCTCCTTAAATTTAAAGATGTCCCTAATGATTTTTAATTGGAGGACTTATGAGGGATGATTGGATCATGGGTGCTCTAGCTTCCTCAATGGTTTCATACATTGATAAATTCATAGCTGAATTGATTATAACAAGGTGAGACATTAAGATGGTAAGAGGGCTCAGTGGTAAAAGTGCTTGCTGACAAGACTGTCGATCTGAATTTGATTCCTGGGTGTCACATTACAGGAAAGAACAAACTCCCACAAGTCATCCTCTGACCTCCACACACAAAAGAATTTAAATTTTAAAAAAGAATATGGAGCCTATTGGAGGAAGTAAATCACTGGGCTCTGCCTCTGAAAGGTAGGGTTATCCTAAAGTCATTGTTCATTTGCTTTCTACTTCCTGGTCACCAAGAGGCCAGCAGCTCTGCTTCCATCTCATTCCTCTTCTCTACATTCCTCTGCCTTCCTAAGAAACACAGAGTCAAGTAACCTGTAAAACAGGAAGCTTATAAGAACCTTCATTCCCTTAAAGGATTCATCTCAGGCATTCTGTTACAGAATGAAAGGCTAGCTAATACCCATTCACGAGTGTCCCAAGGTTCCCACTGAGTATTCTGCAAGAGCTGGAACAAGAGACAAGAGCAAAACCACTCTCTGTTGTACAGACCTGAAAAAGAGGGAACACTCCAACTACAAGAAAGAACATGAAATCCAGCTCCTTTGTGCCCAGGTAACATGAACATAAGATTGTTGGAGGAAAACTGACTCTGGGTACAGGCAAAGACCTGTTGCAACTGGATATATATATATATATATATATATATATATATATATATATTATATTTAAGGAACATCCAATTACCCAACCCTTAAATGATGGAGGAAGTCTTCTGTACATATTGTTTTCTTATTGGTTGTTGATTAAATTGCTGTTGGCCAATAGGAAAGCAAGATAGGAAGGACTAGGAGACAAGGAGAAATCTGGGAAATGTAGTAAAGAGAAGTCAGCATGTAATCCTGAGAAGAGAGGACACATGAAGCTGGTGTCCTCAGTAAGATAAGTCCTTATTAAAAAATATATAGATTAGTAATTATGGGTTAATTCTTAAGACAGAGCTAACAAAGAAGAAATCTTAGTCATTGACCAACAGCATTATAACTAATAGAGTCTCTATGTGTTATTTGGGGGCCCTGAAGCAGCAGCATAACCCAAGTGGCTGGCAGAAAGAGTTATCGTTACACTTAAACATGTCTACATTGAAAGGGATTTAGTTCACTTTGGCTCATAGTTTAAGGATTAGAGCTCATTGCTGCAAGGAAGACATGGCAGCAGAAGCATGAAGCAGCTGCTCACATTGCAACATTGCACCCAGAATCAAGAAGCATAAAGTGGACAGAAAGTGAGGGAAAGCTACCACACCTAAAACCCTATCCTCAGTGGCTCACTTCCTCCATCAAGGCTCCACCTCTTAAACTTAACTGTGCTACCTGCTGGGAACTGTGTGTGCAAAGACTGTTGGGGCATCTCATACTTCAAACACAATATTTGGGTGAATACCAAGAAGTGTGTTCTGGATCAGGTGTTAAGAGAACACTTGATTCCCTCGAATTCCCCAAGACAAATCCTATTTGGTCATGATTTCATCCCATCTGTCTATATGCATGCACACCTATGTGCATAGAGTTGGTTTTAGCTTTTGTTCATTGTGTATTTGGGCTCATTGAGACAGAGTCTCACCAAGACTCCTCCGTAGCACCTATGCCATTACCAAAGAGCCTGAAAACCATAGTCAGATCTACCAAAGGCTTCATCACAACTTCATTTATCCTTAAATCAAAATGCATGTTGATGAAATAAAAAGGCAGTATGCTCAAACTCCACCCCTTTGCCTAATGATAAAGAGAGAGGAGGGTAGAAAATGGGAAGAAAGGACTTTGATGTGCATGACTGATGTAAAGTGTGCCTGTGGACAACTATTTAGTCACTATGGAAAGCATGCCAGCCATAGTTTGTTCTACATGGTGGGTGATAGAAACCCACATTCCTTTAAAATGTCTACCTTATCAGTCATGCAAATGTGGGGTCTTTTCTGGAGGCTAATGGACCATGTGTTCTGGTCACTAAATGTAAAATACATAATGCATTTTCGTAACCTGTAACTTAAGCAGCAACTATTGAATACTTAGAAAAATTTAAAAGTAGCCCAAATCTCATCACCTGCTTTATTCACTGGAGAAATAGTCAAATCACTTGTTGTGTCATATCATTTTAGCTAGGCAAAGATGTGTAGCATTTGTTTATGATGCATTTGTTTAGTTATGTAAGGATGTGTTACATGTGTTTGTCCTGAATTTGTTTAACTGTGTAAAGATGTGTTACATTTGTTTCACCTTGCCTGCCTAAGGCACCTGATTGGTCTAATAAAAAGCTGAGCGGCCAATAGCTAGGCAGGAGAGGTTTGGGCAGGGCTTGTGAGCAGAGAGAATAAGTAGGAGGAGAAATCTAAGCGGGGGGGGGGGGGGGGGGAAGGCAGGAAGGGTGGGAGAGACAGAGGGAGGGAGGGAGGAAGAGAGGGACGGAGGGAGGGAGAAAGATAGGGACTTATCTGGGGCCAAAAGCCAGGCAACTGCCAGCCAGGCAGACACAAGAAGCCGTAAAAGTAAGATATACAGATGGGAAGAATGTAAAGAGCCCTGAGGCAAAATGCAGATGAAGAGAAACAGGTTAAGTTATAAGAGCTAGAGGGACATGTGTAAGATAAGGCCAAGTATTCATAACTAATAAGAAGTCTCCATGTCATGATTTGGGAGCTGGTTGTTGGCCCAAAAGAAAAAGCCTGCTATAATCACTCACAGGCAACAGAACATTTGTGTTTATCTTGTGTGAACTCTGTGCCATCATTTTCTGATTCTCAGGATTCAATGGGGGGGTCTAAGACTTTGAAGAGCTACAAAATTTATGCACAATATAAATTTCCATTACTTGAACTGTTTATTGAGGCCCCACAAGCAAATGACCCTGGGAACATGACTGCTGCTACTTGACACTGAAGAGATTGCCATCTAAGTAGGCTGCATTCATACAGACAAAAGAGCATACAATGGTGTAATGGCTAACTGTTAACAACAATTTAATTAAATTACTAATTCAATATCTTCTGAATGTAAGAACATTGTGTGGCAAATATCATAGTATAGTTTAGCAGACTCACTAGATACAGCAGGCTCGGTCAATGCTGTATAAAAATCCACCTGTTAAACAGAACAAATTGCTGGATGTTAAATAAAAGACAAAGCTAAGCTTCTAAAAGAGAGTGGGATGAAGATATGGGAAAAGAAGACATGATGTAGACGATGAGACTAGGAGAGGCACTGTTTTGAACAAAATTTTATTTTGAAGATGAAAATTGTTGATCCTTTTTAGATGGGAACACACAGTTGAACAGAACTGCTTTGCAAGAGTGGGTTCCACAGATAACAAAAAGCAAGAGCCAGAAGCAGGAAGTCATTCTGCAGATTAGCAAGTGCAAGTGGACACAGACAGCACTAGAAAAAGAACACAGATGAACAGCAGTGGAGGGTGATTTTGCTTGTTTTGTCCCTTCGATGAGACCACTTCTGTGATACAGACCAGCTGAGGTTGCCAAACTAGAAGAAGTCAAAAGGGTAGCCATCCCCACAGCCCAATGTGGAGTCCATTGCAATAGAGTAAAAATATGGGAACTACCTACCCAGACAAGGAGTTGCTAAGTCAGTATTTCCAAATTCTTTTTTTAACCTCAGGACATAAATATGCAAACAAATCCAGTTCTTGCAATGGCTTGACTTAGTTTTCCCAACTCTTATAATGGTGCCGACAGGACATGCAATTGTATCATTATTGAACATCTGCAGACTTTCATTGTACTCATCTGGGAACAATAATGTCTGTAGTGTTTACACTGTATTATCAACCACCTGGAGCTGACTTAAAGAATAGAATACAGGGGAGTGTGAGCAGGTTACATGCCAATACTGTGTCATTTTAGATAAAGAATATACAGGGACTGTGGTGTCCATGGTTGGTCCTAGAGCCTGTCCCCTTCAGATTCAGAAGAATGCCTGTGTCCTGTTGCTAAGCTGTGATGTTCTGCAGCTCTGATGTATTAAATAAATTTTTGGCTTATGATGTTCTCAACTTACAATGTATTTATCATGACAAATCCTCACTGTGAGTCAAGGAGCACCCAGGTAGGAATGTTTAACTCATTGAATCCCCTCCTCCAACCTCAGCAGGGGCTCATGAAAAGATTCTATATGGTCTCAAAGGGACCCTAAAGCAAATTTAAAACCACAGATGTTACTCATAAGAGATGACCCCTCTCTGATTTTGAAAATTAAAAAAAATAACAATTCCAAGTGGATGGCCCCATATATGTGGGCAATTCTACCTGAATTCGGTATGATTTAAAAAGCAAAGAGACATGAAGTTCATCAAGTTGGGGGGAGAGGGACATATTGGTGGCAGCCCAGGAGGAGATGGAGATAAGGTATATGGGGGTATATGCAAAATACACATGGTCATATATAAAATTCCCGAAGAATAAAGAATGCCCAAAAGAAAAAAGGATCCAAGGATGCCTGGAAAGAAGGAAGGAAATCTTGTATAAGATCAGGAAGAATGCAAAAATCCATCAAAGCCACTAAGATTAATCTACAATGGCAAATATCTTTAAAATAAGCACATGTAACCCAGGCTTATCCATCCAATGAGCCCCTGCTCGCTCTTGTTATTAAATTCTTCAAACTCATACAGAAAATAATGAAAGGGGTTGTGTGTTTGAAGTACATCAATGCACCCACCACTCATATCCCCTGGATATAAATATTTTACCTTACTTGATTACATCATTTTAAAGAAATAAAATTCTGCGGATACACTTGAAAAGCCACTTTTCCTTCCGAATCCAACTCATTTTTCTTTGACACCCCAGACAACTGCTATCCTAAGGTCAGCGCTGACTTTGGCTGTTAACATGTCTTTGTTTTACTGTGTGAATCTATCTTCCTTTTTTACAATGGCAAATATTATTCCACATTCTTCTTCATCACTCAATCTTGTTCTTTTTATGCATTTGTGTCTGTGTGTAGTGTTGCACACGTATGTGAGCATGTTCACATGTGTCCAGACACACGAACCTGTGCTGGTGCATAGATATGCATGCATATGGAAGCCAGATTCCTGAGACTCTCTGGGCAGCCAGCCTATCAAAATCAGTGAGCTCCAGGAGCAGTAAGAGACTGTCTCAAAACATAAGGTGCCATGTGATGGAGGAAGATACCCCGTATAAACTATGACCTCACAGGCACAGCCATGAGCACTTACACTGGGATACACATGTGCATGTGTGAAAGCAAACACACACACACACACACACACACACACACAGCCCTGCTGTGTGTTCCATCTGACAATTCCCTCAAGTCCAAGCCTGTTCTGGCAGGGACTGTTGCATCCCTGTGGTATTTGGGTACAATATTTTGTTCTTCTGATGGAAATGTGTGCTGTCTGGTCCCTGTAGTTTAATTTAGAACAATTAAGGTTCAGAGTACATGAGCTGGCAAGGCGCATTACAAACAATGGCTGCAGAACAAACTGCAAATCAATCCACAGTAAATCACCCTGAAAATCCCTGCCTGCTCCACGGAGTCACAGAGCCAGCCTGAGTCAGGCCTTTCTCCTCATCCTTCTGTCCTCAGCCCAGTAGGCAGGCTCTGATGTTCAGGTTTGTAATGATTTTGTGCAGTGTTTGTTCTTCAGGGCATAAAACTTTACAGCCTCAGGCTGGGGTCAGAGTGAGTAGGAAAGTATGCTGAGGCGATGTGGCTCAGCTCACAATTATTTTGCCCCACAAATGGGAAGGATCTTTTCCAGTTCCCAACCCTCACTCATATCAATACACTGTGAGAACTAGTCAACATCCCTGGACAGCATATCAAATGGGAAGCCCTAACTCCTTTTGTCAATCATCTTATTTGATACTTGATGGGCCTCTCCTCTCTCCCTCCATAGGGATTCAGCCCAGAAAGCTACAACATAGTCTGCCTAGGATGAGCTTCCCAGTAAAGGAACTTTTCAAAGCTCCAATTCACAAACCGCCTATGAGCCCATGTCAGCAAGTGTGTCTACTGCTTCAGTGGGAAAACAGCTCGTAAGTGGCTGGTCCTGCTTCTCTGGCTCGGGGTAGGGGGACCATCGTGCTAGGGGAGGCATGTTTCCAAATTCAAAGGCACATGTATGTTACAATAAATCTTTCCGCCAAAAGCTTCCAGAGCCCCACCGCCACGTGTGCGCTTTACGCCAGCTGCCTGCCCGAGTTAGGCCCAAATGAATACACAGAAACTTATATTAGGTTCAAAGCTGCTTGGCCAATGACTAGGACTTCTCATCTGTTAGCTCAGTCTTAATTATCATAAATCTATATATGTTTGTTATAAGACTTATCTATCGGACGCCTTAATGGAGTCCCTCCTTGTCGGTGGATCACATTGTGCTGCAGGAGCAGGAGCAGGGGGAAAGAAGGCCCTTCCTGTTTCTCCTTCGCTTAAATATGAGTCTCCTTGATATGTCACTTCCTGCCTGGATCAGCACTTCTCTACTACATTTCCCAGAATCCTCTTTGACTCCTAGTCCCATCTACTTGCTGTCTCATTGGCCAAACAGTATTTTATTTAACAATGAAAAAGATAAACATACACAGAAGTACTTCCCCCATCACATGTAACCTGGAATTTTTTCATGTGTCCATATTTCACCTAGCAATTCCAGGGTTAGGAGGAACCCAAGAAGACAATGATATGCATGTGACACTTCCTGAAATTTTACACAGGTATCGCAGCATGAAGAAAAGTAGCCCCAATCTGAGAGTGGATAAATAATACACAATGAGGGCTTGTGAAAGAAACCATGCAACCCTGGAAAGTAAAATGTAGATCTATTTGAGCTGTATCTAAATTTAGAAACAAATTATTATAGGGTAGATTGAATAGGATGACCCTATTTTGGTGACATGAAGAAGTTAGGAAAAGTATTGCTGTTGTTTCTGCTGCTGCTGTTGCTGTAGATCAGGGAAGGTATAGAGCAAGCTCTTAGCAATATTTATCTCTAGAGACAGAACTCCAGGAGACAACTTCATTCTTCACTTTTTTGGGGGATTGTCTGTTTGTGAAAGGTCTCAATGAAGCTGAAGCTAGCCTTGAACTCATTATGCAGCCAGGAAGTTTCAAATTTGTGATCCTTCTGCCTCAGATTCCTGAGTGCCTGGATTACAAACACATGCCACCACACCCAGTTCTGTGTAATTTCTTACAAGAAGTTAAACTACCAGAAATTTATTTCTTACAAAAAATAAAAATTACCTTATTATCTTTTAATTATGTTTATGGGGAGCAGGCATTCCTATGTGAATGCATGTGTCTGCAGAGGACAAGAGTATATAATCCCCTGGTTCTGGAATTACAAGGAGGTGTGAGCCACTCAACATAAGTGTTAGGACCTGAATTCAGTTCCTCTGCAAGAGCAGCAAATACTCTGAAACACTGAGCCACCTCTCCAGCCCCTTAAATTATTTTTATATTCTGAAACCATATACAGTAATGTGTAGATAAATGGTTACAATAATGTATAGACTCTATAGTATAGCACACTATAAACAATGGAATTCTGTCCTGCCATTACCTCATTTCTCTACCCATCCATCCATGCAAGCCTGTTTCTGTCCTAGATCCAGATAATGTAAAAAACAAGCCCTCAGCGGCCTCTGATTGCACTGATCCAGCGATGGGAATGCCACTCTCTTCTTGGCACCCATACACGGCAGTGGCGGCACAGATAATGATTCACAAGACTAGGTTCAAATATTAAATATAATTTATTTGGGGAAGAAGTCACACCAGAGGCGGTGACCAACACAGGTTCCAGCTCTAAGGATCTACCCAGGCTGTTCTCTGTGACCCGACTGGAAGCAAGAGAACACTCTAGGGTCTGGGACTCCAGATATGGCCTACCCTCCATCAAATCAGAACCTGTGAGCACACCCAAATGGGTGTGGTCAGTGCTACAGGTGTGGGCAGGGTGGATAGCTCACTATACCCATAAACTTGAGCTGGGTTCCTGATCAAGTGAGATAAAGAATTTAAGTGGTAGTATGGATCAAGTTCTTTCTTTTGCCCCCAAATTTTGCTCTTATGGGTGAACCTAAGATGACTTCCCAATTGATCTTTTGGAAGCCCTCCAGCCTGTATCTACTCAAGTATTCTTGGGTCTCACCATTAGAAAAAAAAATTATCACTATCATTTAGGTAGTGCTTAGTGCATGCCAAACACCACACCACATTCTTTACCTGTATTTTTCATGCCATCCTTATGGCTCCCTTTAGGAACAGACATCTTTCTTTTTCTTTCACACATGAAGGCAGAGACCTGACAAGGCCACACACCCACACATGACAAAGCCAAGGTCACACACAATTCAGGTGTTGAGACACTCAGGGTAGTTTTGACACTCAACAGGAACTCCAAGCAGGAGTCACTAGAGTAGTGAATAGTATTTAGAACATTTGCTGAGCTGGGAGATAGCTCAGCAGTTAAGAGAACTTGTTCTTTTGGAGGACCCATTTTCAACTCCTAGCACTCACAATGCAGCTCACAACTGTCTGTAACTCCAATCCCCGAGGATATGGCCCCCTTTTCTGGCCTTCCCAGGAACAAAGCATGCATATAGAGCACAGACATACATGTTAGCAAAACACCCATAATACATGTAAAATAAAAATAAACTTAAAGAAAAAGAACATTTGCTAAGCTGTCAGCCTCCAAAAAGAAACTGATGAAGCCAGAGAAAAACAAAACACAATTATGAGATTTGGGAAGTCCATGCCAGTAGCCTGTCAAGCCCATGATTTATGGAAAGCATTAATGAAGTATAAGCAATTCCAGGTGGGTCATTCAATCAAGCTGTTGATAGTGAGTTTGCACTGTTTAGAAACTGGGCAGCTACTGACTAGAATACTGATTCCTTGTGGGAGCAAACTTCAGATTGAATTATGTGGTAATTATGAGTTCCAGAAGGAGACTTGCATACAAGTGTGTCAATATGCTGAGCATGTGTGTTACTATTCGAGTCAAAGCCAAAGCTGAAGAACGGGCCACATGAGGCCATCCCACCAGAGTGTCATATCACAGCAGTGTGTGGAAACCAGGGCAATAGACAATGCCTATAGGGTCTACCTCTTAGCCCTTCCAGACTCCACTTCTTCCCCCATTTGCATCTAAGGAATAATCCTTTGTTTTGTTTTCTTTTTGTTTTGTTTTTCCATGACAGGGTTTCTCTATGTAGCCCTGGCTGTCCTGGAAGTCACTCTGTAGACCAGGCTAACCTCAAACTCACAGAGATCTGCCTGCCTTTGCCTCTTGAGTGCTGGGCTTACAGGTGTATACCACCACACCTACTTAATGAGCAATCTTTTGACACCTGGAATATTCTAGAATCAGTGCTCCAATATGAAATAGCAAAAGCACTTTACAATGTGGTCAGGGACTATAATTCTAGCAGGAACTCACTCTACAGAGAATGTCCCAAACATGATATTTTTCAGTATGTTGCTCTATAGCACAAATAATAAAACCCAGAGACTCATATTGGGGTTCAAGATGAAGATCAGAGAAGCAAAGCAGCCAAACCACCAAGACTGAATACTGAATGCCCTGCTCCTATTTTATATACCTGTCTAGTGCGTGAGTATTTCTCTTTTAGACTGATTCACTCTCATGTAGCCCTGGGTGGCCTTCAACTCACAGAGACCCATCTGCCTCTGTCTCCTGACTCCTGGGATTAAAGGTGTGTGCCACCACTGCCCAGTTTCTCTGGCTGTGGCTGGCTTTGCATTCTGATCTTCAATGGCTTTTTTAGATTATAAACAATATATCACCACATCACTCAGTATGAAAGAATGCCTAATTATTCTTAGAACAAATGATGGGTAAAATTCAGCAGCAGATCCATCTGGCCCTGCATTTGGGGGGTGGGGAGGGGGTGTAACAATGATTCTTTACTCCAAAGCCACCCAAGCCCTGCCACCATGTGAGGGCCCAGAATAACACACAGAGTCTTATATTAGTTTACAATGCTGCTGGCCAAATGACTAGGATTTCTTATATGCTAGCTCAGTCTTAATTGTCATAAATTTATATATTTTATAAGACTTATCTTATTGAGGACACCTTCTGCTGGTGTCCTCTTCCTGGGATCACATGGCGGCTCCGGAGAAGAGAGAGCAGGAGGAAGAGCAAGAGCAAGAGGGCAATTTCCTTCTTGCCCCTGCTTATATTTGAGTCTGCCTGTTATGTAACTTCCTGCCTGTATCACAACACTTCTTTATTACATTTCCAGAATCCTCCTTGACTCCTAGTCCCGCCTAACTTGCTTCTTCATTGGCCAACAGTACTTTATTCAACAACCAATAAGATAAACATACGCAGAAGGACATTCCTGGGGGGGAGGGGCTTTTAAATACTGATTCAATCATTTTACTTGTTACTGGGCTACACAGATTTCTTATAAACTATTGTTTAATTTTAAAATCTCTTTCTGCTCAAATTTGCTTTTCACCTATTTGGCATCTTTTGTGGATCTGTGTGTGTTTTAAATTCTCTTCTAGTTCTGTGAAGACTGTTGTAGGAATTTTAATGGGAATTAACACTGAGGCTATGGATTATTTCTGATAATATATATAGCCATTTACACTTAGGTTAATTCTTCAATCTTCAAGGTCTCCCACCTTCCTTGTGTGTACACATGCACACACATATACATTCATGCCCATGAATACGGCACTCACGTGCCACACCACAGCATGTGTGCATGCCACAGCTCGTATGAAGGTCAGGAGACAGGTTCTGGTCTTCACTATCCACCTTGTTTGACACTGGTTCTGTTTGATGTTGTTTTCCAATGAACACTCCAGGCTAGCTGGCCCACTCCCTTCTAGGGACCCCCCTGTCTCTATGTCTCATCTCCATACAGGAGTACTGGGATAGCACACACCTGTGTTACATGTCCGGCTTTTACATGGGCCTTAGGGATTCTGACTCAGTCCTTATATACACACAAGTTCTTTTACCCACCAAGCCATTGCCTTAACCTGTGTCGTCAGAATCTATGTTGTAGATTTATTATTATTATTATTATTATTATTATTATTATTATTATTATTACTGCCATTACTATTTGGGAATCTCACATCGTGCACAGAGATCTCGAGCTTACCTCCCAAGTCTGCTACCCCTCCCTGGTGACCTCCCCTTAAAAGAAAAAAACAAGTCTATTTTGTGTTATCCATATACTCACTGGCACATGGTCAATTTCCTAGTGGCCATTTCCCCCACGTAAGGATAAGTCTTTCTCCACCTGCATCTATGCCAAAAGCCGGCAAATGAGGAGAACCCTGAGGTGCTGGAGGGGGCGGAACCAGCTCAGTAAGGGGCGGGACCAGCTCGCCCACGATGAGCCAGTTCTCCTGGCTGCCTCAACTTGCTCTATGCCTGCAAGGGACTGGGCCAGGTCTCCCGTGCCCATTCCACCACCTCCAGTGCGTCTTTCCTATGCCCACACCACTGTCAGGGCAGCTGGGAGGCTGCCAGTGAGGGGCAGGGTCCTCGGACATTAACATGGCTTCAGGCAGCAGCCCAGAAACGTTGCATGTGCTTCAGTGATAGCATAGGCCACAGACATCAACATAGCCCTTGGCCATATTGATTTACTCGTGGTCCTCATCTGCTGCATGAGTCTCAGGTGGCTACACATGCCACTCACATCAGAATGGCTCCCCGCATCCCCAGGCAGCAAAGCCGAAGGACATCATCAAGGCATCAGACAGTGGCATAGACTACATACATCCAGGTGGATCTCAGGCTTCATTGTGGCCTGGGGCAGCAGCATGGACCACAGATAGCCAAACTGTCTCTGGCGGCATCACAAACCCCGGTGGTCCTTCAAAGATATCCAATCCAGACAGTGAACCTGTCCTCATCTCCATCATTGCCCAAAGCCGCCCGTGGCCAGGTGGGGATGTGAATCTGTGTCCGCATAAGCTCCAGGCTGTTGTACACCATCCCACAGATCCTACTGGGCACTGACAGCATGTACACCTCAGCCCTCTCTCTCTCTCACCTGTCACCTCCATCTCATCTCCAATTCTGCCTCTCTCCGTAGTGCAGGCAATGCTCCGTTTTTCTATCTATTCTATTCTATGCAAAATTGTGGACCATCCCCTTGACATAACATCAAAACCCATGGATGGGATAATTGAGGAGAAAACACAAAGACAAGAGAAATAAACTGAACTGCATCCCCAGGACATACCAGGATTTATAGTGCATCAACCATACATTGACTATAAATCAGCACACAAGTGCTGACGGTACAAATTTAAAGAGATGAGCAGGAGTATGGTGGCACTGTCCTTTAATCCCAATATTTGAGAGGCAGCGGCAGGCAGATCTCTGTGGATTTGAGGCTAGTCTGGTCTACACAGTGAGTCCTGGGACATCCAGGGCTACAATGAGACCCTGAAGAAAAGAAAAATATCCTTTAAAAAAAAACAGCCATGGGACCCATTTATTGTGTGGAGAAATGATGCAGCAGTTAAAAGCTTCTCTTGCCAAGGACCCAAGTTCTGTTCCCAGCACCTATGTCAGGTGGCTCACAATTGCCTGCAACTCCAGCTCCAGAGGGATCTGACCTCTGTGGCCTCCATAGGCACCAACTGCACTTTTGTGCATGAATTCACACTCATATGAATACACACAATTTTTAAACAATAAAATCTAAAGGGATGAGCTGAAACACTAATAGCAAACAAAACCTCAAACCAAGAACATGGCATCTTAAACCACAGCACAGAATCTGAAAGCTTTAGCTTCTCTCTCCTTCTGTGGGATAACAGATAATAAGCAGAGGCCATAGAAAGAGGTGCAGATCTACCATATGGGCCTTAGAATTAAGACAAGGGGGCTGTGCTTGGAGAGTGCAGCCTCCAGCCCAAGATGAGCAAGCACTCCTACAGAGAATTTAAAAAGGTGAAATTTTCTGAATGAATACCTAAAGCCCAACAGTGGACCACAGGCAACAAACAGGAAAAGACCCAGTTAGATGGAGAATCAAGCAACGACTTTGCCTCAGGCAAGTAGGACCTTTGGCAAGTAAAGTAGACCCAACCATCACAAATGTCATGAGCCAAGCCCTTCATTAGGTATTACAGGGAAGGTGCAGAGATGGGTAGGACCAATCTCAGATCCTCAAATAAAGTTCAGCCCAGTAGACTTCAAGAGAAAGTGCCAAGATTCTGGACATCTGGTACTAAGATGTAAGCAAGTCTCACCCTCTGCTCTCACCTTCCTGCAATTCTAAAAACTATGAACCATAGACAGGGTTTTCAGTGTGTTCCAATCATAGAAGAGTATGTTAGAGAAAACCCCACCTCCACCCACTGCTTCTGATACCCAGAGGTGCAGCAATCAAAGCTTTTGACAGAATAAAGGAGACTGTTAACAGACCAGATATGATTTTTACTATTGTTCAATTTGGCACCTTCTAGACCCCAGTAGTTGTAGGGAACCTGTCACTTTGAGGAGACCTTGACTCTGCCATTGACTCCTCTCATCTGTAAGGAGGTTCTGCTTTTGGTTTTTAAAGAGTGGATGAGCACTATAATCTTGGGCACTGTAGCATTATCACAAGACACAATCCTGTGTGCTTCCCTTCTTCAATCCTATACCCATGGCAGGAATCACTGGTCGTGTAACATTTCTCTACTGATCAAGGATGAAACCTCAGAATCCTTTTTGTCTCAGTACCACAAGTTGAACTGTCAATCAAAATCTCCATGAGAGGCTTACCTTGCTGCCTGTCCCTGGCATGGAGTTAGCAGCAAAGAGTTTAGTATCAGACACAGTTCTAAACCCCAATCCTTTCACTAAGAGCCTTGAGTGGGGCTCTAGATCGCAGCTTTGCCTGTTATTAAGTAACTGATTCATGTTGAAGGAGGTTTTATGAGCCTCAGTTTCTTCATCTTCTCTTCAGAAGAAAAGCCCAAGTGCCGAGGAGAGCTTAAGAGGATGAGAGACATGTCTAGATCGAGAGACAGGTAAGGCTTCCCTAGACAGCATCAGGTCTGAGATGTTGAGGGAGATGATGGTACTCTATCCACACAGGAGGAACCTTGTGACATCAGAGAAAACCGTGAGGTCATCCAGTGAAAGCCAGGCTACCTAAGACTTTTAGACTATGGTAAGAATTATAATCAAAGTCCAAAAGTCCCATGGTTTAACACAGGAAAATCAATCAGGGTGGGAGAAATTACCACTCTCTAATCTAAAAAACACAGCCATTGTCCCTTATGGCTATACACATAGATATAAAAAGAGTGGTTTGGAAGCTGCCACCATGCTTGGGAGGAAAGCTGTAGACTCAGACCAGGGAGGTAGCTTGAAGACTAGGGAAGCAGAAGAAATACAAAGACTTATAAATGTTGCAATGACAACCACTTGGTGATGAACTGAGAGAAAGGTCAAGGATGACTCCTGGAGTTTGGCTTAGCCTTCCAGGTAAATAGTTCTAGCATGAACTACAACAATAAACATCAAAAAAGACCAGTTAAGGCTACTGAGCTGGCTCAGTGGTTAAGAGCACCTGATGCTCTTCCAGAGAACCTGAGTTCAGTTCCCAGCACTCATGTCAGGCAGCTCACAACCTCCTATAACTCCAGTTCCAAGGGATCTGAAACCCTCTTCTGGCTTCCACAAGTACCTGCACATATGTGACATACACACACAGACACACACATACACAGAAATAAAAAAATAAAACATTCTTTAAAGACCAAGTTATATTCTGGTTTAGTTTTACTTTTCTATGGCTGAAAATACAAATAAGAATGTGAGTCAGTTAGATAGATAATAGCATGCGTCTAAATTAAAGATGAGATAACAAACTCCCAAATCAATCTTGCTGGCATCATCAATGCCTGAGCTGTCACACATTCCCAAAAGCTCCCCCTCCACCCAAGACTGACAAAAAAAGAGAAGACCAAAAGATTTCCCCAGGCCAGGCCAGGCCAGACTTCAGTCCCTACACAGGTGCTGACATTGACCAAACATCTATCTACACTTGAACTCGTGGCTGTTACACAGGCTTCATGCTGAGAAACTGGATCCTGCAACCACAACAGGTTTTATCTAGAAGTGGAAACAACTGATGTTCACTGTAGAGATATGCTTATGCTAGGGTAGATGCCAGATATGGGAGAAGGGCACCCAGGAGCCACTTTCCCACTCTGGCCTCATTTTACAGATATGAAAAATGAATCACATAGAAGATAACTAAATATTGGCAATTGATTGCTTCTGGAGAAGCAAGAGTCAGTTTTCTTTAATGGTGTGACCTCTGGCAGATTGACCATGCTCTGGGAGATGGCCCAATGACCAGGAGTATACAGGCAGAACAAACTGGAGCCAATGGGTATGTTGGTTAATTTTCATCAGCTTGACACAGGCTAGTCATCTGAAAAGACGGCATCTCAAACGAGAAAATGTCCCTATTATATTGTTCCATAGGCAAACCTGTGGGGCATTTTCTTAATTAATGGTTAATGTGGAAGTGACCAGCCCACCACTATCTCCAGGAAGGTGGCCCTGGGGTGTATGCAAAAGCATACTGAGTAAGCCAGGTGGGCAAACCAGTAAGCAGCACTCACTCCTCCAGGCTTCAGTTCCTGCCTCAGGTTCCTGCTAGAGTACTTGCCCTGACTTCCCTTCAAAATGGATTGTAAGCTGTAAAATAAACCCTTTCCTCTCCATGTTGCTTTGGTCATGATGTCTATCACAAAAATAGAAACCAAAGAAGCACATTCATACAACAAGGCCACTCTTAGGCATATACCCAAAAGAAGCACATTCATACAAAAATAGAAACCAAACTAAGACTATGGATTATTAAGTGTTTTAGAAAGAGGCACAAAGTTGGGGGGGGTAAGGAGATGAATATGAAGCTTGGAGGAGTTTAGGAGAGAAGTTGATCATATGATACATGATCAGAATATGATCAGAATACATTGTATAAAGTTTTCAAAGAATGAATGGAGAGATTTTTAAATGACTAAAAAGATAGTTTGCCCATCTCACATGGTAAATTAGTTGAGACTTAAATCATGTGCTTCCAATTTTTTTCCAGTGGCTTTTCCATTTAAGTATGTGCACATATTCATGTGGAAGCATCACATGTGTATGCAGTTATATGTACGAGTGTGGAGGTGTGTGTGTGGAGGTCAGGGGTCACAGATGTTGGTCCTCAGACACTAGCCACATTATATTTGGAGTTTTTTTAAGATTTATTTTTTACTTTTAATTGTTTGTATTTTACTTTTAATTGTGTGTACGTGGGGGTATATACACATGACTACAGGTGCCCATGGAGTCCCAAAGAGGGCATCAGAGCCCCTGGAGCTGGTGTTACAGAAGCTATTATGAGCTGTGTGACATGGGTAATGGGAAACAAACTTGGGTCCTATGCAAAAGTAGTACATGATCTTAACCACACAGTCATCTCTCTAGTCCCCATCTTTTTTTGAGACCTGGTCTCTCCCTGGCATAGGGTTCACCAATTAGGCTACACTGGATAGCTAGCAAGCCCCAGGGTGCTGTCTCCACTGTTCCAGTGCTGGGATTATAAGCATGTGTTATTAAGACAGGTTTAGGGGTTGAGCTGGGTCCTTACGCTTGCAAGGAAGTAGCACTACACATAGGTTTCACTGTTTTATTAATGATATATCATAATATTCTTGTGTTGTTCTCTATGCCTCAAAAAATTAATTTTCATGACTGCAGAATATCACATTTATTTTATATGACAAAATTACCTATTCCTTCCCAAATCCATGGAAGCAGTCTATACAGATGAAAAAGTCAAAAAGCATTTGGAGTAAGGGATGGAGAGATTTCTCAGTGGTTAAAGAGTACTTCCTACTTTTCCAGTGGACTAGAGTTCAGTTCCCGGCACCCAAATCAGGTGGGACACAAGCACCTGTAACTCCAGTTTCCAGGGATCTGACACCATCTTCTGGCCTCTGCAGGCATGCCCGAGTGTGCACACACACACATACACACAGGATACATCCACACAAACACACACATATGCATAATTTAAAATAAAAATATAAGCATTTATAAAAAACACACTTGGAGAAGTATGACTACTACAATTTGTCTTTCATCATAGTTTAGTCCAGTGTCCCAGGCTGGGGCCTTAAAGGAAGCAAAGAACCTGAAGTTTGTACAAAACACAACCCAGAATGGCAACTTCAAGGCTTAGGAAATCCCAGTTAATCTTTTCCTTTGCACTTCTCTTTTATTAAGCTTTTTAAAAGCTGACTCCAGGCAGAATGGCAATAAAGACTCCTGGCTCACTCGGGTTCATCAGCAGTATCTAGTACCAGAAGTCCTGTTTTCATCCTGATAACCAGATATCAAAGGGCCTCAAACACGCTGGGCTGCTTCTGATAGAGATCTGAGCTTTCCGGGGCCTCTCTGAACTAAATCTACGACCTTGGTGAGCCAGGGCCATTGTTACTGGTGGAACACAATCTTTCTGATCCCACATGGGGAAGCCTGGCAGAAAGAGGCCCGAGTCAAACATACTGTGTGCTCTTGCCCTCTGTTAAAATCGAATCCTGATTGCTTCTTGAGCCGCCGCTGTACCTCCTCTGACTTCATGATGACAGATCATCTGATAGAAATGAATTCTTCTATGGTTCTTTGGAGTCTACCTTTGGAAAGCTCAAAAGTGGTTTGTTTTGTTTTGTTTTGCTTTTTAATTTCCGCAACTCTGATTGGATTTGCAAAACTGTATGTGTCAGCTGTACGACTGAGCCCTTTGCTCCAATCCTTAGATTCACTAATGTCTGCATTTGTGTCAACTTTCATTTTTGGCCTTGTGCCTAATATTTGATACATGCACAGTTTGTATTTGTTAAATGAGTGGGTGAATCCCTGGGAAAAGCTTACATGAATGGGCTTGCTATTAACTCTCCCACTTAGCTAGGAGTAATTACGGCTTTGAATTTGTTTCATGAATAGAAAGGCTGAGCTTGGGTGAAGCCTCAGTCAGTAAAGTATACATTACGAAAATATGAGGACCTGAGTTCAATTCCCAAAACCTATGTAAAAAACCAGGTATGGGGGAATATACTTAAAATTCCAGTGCTGGGGAGACAGACCCAGGAGGATTCTTGGAGCTTGGTGGTCAATCAGTCTAGATGGACCTGTGACCTCTAGGTTCAGAGAGATAGACCCTGTCTCAAAAACTAAGCTGGAGGGTGATAGAAAAAGAAACTCAACATCAATCTCTGACCACAACATGTGTTCATGTCTATGCACATATTAACATGCACACACACACACACACACACACACACACACACAGAGAGAGAGAGAGAGAGAGAGAGAGAGAGAGAGAGAGAGAGAGAGAGCGCACACAGCGCACACAGCACACATGTGTGGAAATGGCCATGTGTTTTGTGATTTGGCAAAACAGATTTGCATTCAGTGAAATAAATAGAATACCCTGCTGTTTCCAAATGTATTAAACTGGGGTGAAAACACTGAGGCTTAGAAGAAAACTCAGTATTTTCATTGTAATTTACTAAAGGGTCTCTTAATTATGTTTTGACAAGTATAAACAGTGCCTCAGTAGAGCAAGGGTCAGATGGGATGCTCACACCTTTTCTTCTCTGTTGTTGTCATTTTCCGGTCACAACTAGGACCAAAGAAAAGATATGCACTTGAAGCCCGAGCAGGGAAGAAAACCACTGGGTTATTGTTTTCACAGGGAAATGTTTCAGGGCCATGAACTTTGAGTTGAGAAGGAAAGGAAAACTAAATTAAATCTGAATCTGGTACTCTCCTGCCTTTCCTGGTACGTGGAGATGAGGAGGAGTGTGGTAGGCTGAACACTCACTGTACCCAGTTTATCACTCTAACCATCCCCACAGCGGCCTTCAGTTTATAGTGAGTTACAGTTTATATATTTAGAACCTGTGTCTGCAGCAGAATGGCTCCTAGGAAACTTCCAAGCCAGAATCTGAAGTTAGGATTGCCCATGCCCAGAGCCTGCTCCTGTCACTCTCGGCATCCAGCCTCACGAAATTATCTAGAATTAAAGCAACTGGTAGGCTGGGTACAATGCCATGCAAGCATGAGGAGCTGAGCTGAATCCTCAGAACCCACAGAAAAACATCCCAGTGTGATGGTACATGCCTATAACCCCAATGGTAAGGTTCGAAAATAGGGGACAGAGGAACAGGGATATCCTTGAAGCTCATTGCCAGCCAGTATGGCTGAATTGCTTCAGGTCTATTGAAAGATCCTGTCTCAAAAAATAAGCATAGAAAGCAATTAGAGAAAGATTTAACCCAGATGTACACATGTGTATAAACAGTCATACCCACACCCATACTCCACAAATACAATAATATACACACATACATTTTATTACAATTGAGGGGGAAACATGTGTGCACATGTACACGAGGATACTCATACATGCTACAACCCACATGTGGAGGTCAGAGAACAACTTGTGGGTGTCAGTTCTCTCCTTCCAACACATAGGACCTGGGAATCAAAATCAGGTCATTGGGTTTGACAACAAGTTGCCTTTACCTACTGAGCCATATCATTGGCCCTAAAAATTCTCCATTAAAAAATAATAAAGTGGCTAACCAGTCAGGCACACAGTCAGAACCTCAGTACCGACTCCCACCATAACCCTCTGGTCTATGGCTCCACTTTCTTCCATTCCCTTGAGCACCCCAGGGTAGAGTGGCTTCTCCACTTTCCACTTAGTACCCTTTTGCCCTATGTCTGCACGAAGTACAGACACCCATATGTGCGTCAGGGGGTAAGAAGCCAGCCTTTCTGCATCATGGCCCAGCAAAGCAGTGGTACCAATGGCAGGACAGCATCTGGTAACCAGCCACTTCCCTAAACCCAGTCCCGAACTTCCTCTCAGCTAAATTCCAGTCTTCAGTGAGCAATTCCGCATTGCCCAGTTAGGGCTGGGAAAGCACAGGAAGAGAGAAGAACACAGGCAGAAAGCTCAAAGACTTGCTCTTTCCAGGGTGGCCTCCTGAGCCACAGGCTTCAGCACAGTCCAAAGTGTGGCATATCAAAGCACTAGTTCCTTGTTGAAAGACCCTTAATTCCAGTTTAGAATTGCTCCACAAAGAGTACATGAAGGCATTTATGCACTCGTAATACATAAAATATTGTGTATTTCCCCCACTCCTAATACATAAAATAGAGCTTGCTCCTTTTTTGTCCTTTCATTCATGATAAAGGGGAAACAATTTCTCCCCTCCCCCTTTCAAAAAGCAAGAAAATGAGAACCTGAGTATCCCCAAGCTCCATTCATGAATAATCATCTTTTTGTGGGCTTTTTCACATTACAATGCATTTTAAAAGCTCAGCTAGAGAGCAGACCTGAAGACATACAAGTCACCAATATTTGGAAATCATTGTGAGTTACAAATGTCTTGATGCACCTCTTTCTTTTTAAGCATGATGTGTTGCATGTAAATATTGAAAACAAATGTTTATCTTAACAACTGAGGAGGGGTAGGAGAAAATGGAAATTTTGTTTGTGTCCATAGGTGACTTGCTGCTGGGAGGCTGCTGCAATTTGACTTTGTACAAAGAGGGCCACTGAACAGAAGGTCAAGCAGCTGGCCATTTCCATTTCAAAGACACTATCAAAAGGCCAAGAGGCAGTTCACCCAGCAGCCCTTTAGCAAACAACATTTTTCTCCTTTCTCATTTACGATATATTTTTAAATGCCAAAATGGTCAGGCAAGAAGTTCCCTGGTTCCTTTCCTCAGGTACACAAGTGGCTTGTATGAGGTTGCAGGGACACATGTTAGTTCACAGAACTGGAAGAGTTTTAAGTAATGAGGAACCACTCGAGGCCACTGCTCAAACATTTTGCAGCAAGGTGACAAATCACAAGTGAATCCCTTCATTCTGACCCAGAAGAGCCAGGAAGGCCAACTCCACATTACAAACTATTGCTCGTCACATCTGCAAGAGGATGGCTTTACAGACACCTCACTGATTCATCGAGAGACCCTTGCAAAAACAACAGGAGGAAAACAGAACACAGGAAATTAGGATTTGTGTCGCTGGGTTGTTGAGCTCTAACCTCGTAGCTATTAGCAGGTGCCAGCTTTGGCCAACCCCTACTTATCATGAGTTGTCAGATTACAACATGGCACAAAAAGAAGGTAAACTGAGGAATCTTGGGAGATGGCTCAGTTGCCAATGTACTTCCTATCACACGGGCATGAAGAGCTCCTATTCCCAGAAGTCACCACAGTGGTGGCTCTTGCCTGTAACCCAGAACTGTGGAGAGAAGGCAGAGAACAGTGTTAGCTGGCAAGTCAGTCTGGCTAAATAGGCAGAGAGCCCCAGCTTCAGTGAGAGACCCTATCTCAAAAAGCAGGTTTAGAATGATTGAGGAAGACACCTGACTGGTGTCAGGCTTCTACATGCACGTATACACATGTATCACACATGAACACACTTAAGTGCACACACATGAACATGTGCATGCATACACACAAAGGCAAACTGAAATACAGATGGGCTGTCAGCAAGCCCATCGCTCATCATCTAAGTCTTTGGTGAGCTTTGAGATGAGCGGGCCTCTGGTTATCACTAAATAAACTAATTAATAAATGGAGATGGTTGACAATAACAGCCCTACTCTCTGACCAGCCTATTGAAGGGATGGGGTGGGTTGGATCATGTGATCAGACTCACCAGTACAAGACAGACCCAGAGGACAAGCCCAATAGCAGTACCAAAGGTCAAATCAAGGGAAGCTGCATCCATCCACTGGCCCCAGGAATGTCAGAGGACGCTGAAGAAAGGTCGGATGCTGCATAAATGCAGATGTGGGGTCACACAAACAGTCAGGGTGAGGCAAAAATCCAAGCTACAAAATGATTGCTTGAAAGAAGTGTTCAGCAGGCACCAATTATCCTGAGAGGAAGAGGGTACCCAGTGAGGTTTTGAGTCATGGACCAGGCCAGATATTCAGGGTCCTAATGTTCCTAGGAGCTGCCTTTAAAAAGCCCTCAACTTTGCATCTTTAACCCTTTTCTCTGTAAAATGATACAAATGGCTTCTCAGCTTGTCCTTTTACCCCCACAGCAGCAGGAGACTGGATTGACCCCTCCCAAATGACCAGTCATTAAGGGCTCAGAGCAGCCATGGAAATCACATAAAGGTCAAGGTAGGGCAATTTCTTTGCTGCTTTGGCCATGCTTCTGAGGGGGAGAAGAAAGGGGAAATGTTCATTTCTATGTAATAACTGCTCTATTTTGAAAACTATGAAGGAAAATGCGTTTACTTCCAAATATGCCAGAAGCTTTGAGTTATGTCACAGAAAGTCCAATACAATCTATATTTTCCTATTTCACCTATAAGGGAACCTTATTTAAATCATGGCCATGTTAACAGGATCAAGAGACGCCTTGCTTTCTCTTCATTTACATTTTTTCCAAAGATGTTCTGTCTCCAATGCTTAAGAGAATGTCTGTGGGCAGGGAGAGAAAGAAATGAAAATGGAAGAGAAAACAGAGGAGGGAATGTGAAGAAATGGATCCAAGAAGCCAACCTGACCTCTACATTGGCTCTTTCCAGAAGCAATTGCTGGGAGGCTGGGGAGATGCTTGGTCACTAAGGTGCTTATCACACAAGCGTGTGGACCTGAATTCAGATCCCCACAAGTTTGCAATGCCAGCTCTGGGAAAGAGACAGCCAGACCCCTGGGGATCTCTAGCCAACAGGGATCCCTGAATCAGTGAACTCCGGGTTCAGTAAGAAACCCTATCTCAAAAACTAAAGTGAACAAATTGGGAGGGGGAATTGGGAGGGGAGAGGGAGCTAGGAGAATGAGAAGAGGAGAAGAAGAGGGGTGAGGAGGACATGAGGGAGCAGGAAGGTTGAGTTGGGGTAAGAATAGAGGGGAGTAAGATTAGAGATACCAAAATAGAGGGAGGAATTATAGGTTTAAAGAGAAATCAAGCACTAGGGAAATGTCTGGAGATCTACAAAATTGGCACCAACTAACAATCTAAGCAAGAGAGGAGAGGCTACCTTAAATGCCCTTCCCTGATAATGAGATTGATGACTAATTCATATGCCATCCTATAGCCTTCATCCAGCAGCTGGTGGAAGTAGAAGCAGACACCCACAGCTAAACCCTGAACTGAACTGGAATCCAGTTGCAGAGAAGGAGGACTGATGAGCAAAGGGGCCCAGACCAGGCTGGCGAAACCCACAGAAACAGCTGACCTGAACAAGGGAGAGCTCTTGGTCCCCAGACTGATAGCTGGGAAACCAGCATGGGACTGATCCAGACCCTATTAAAGTGGGTGTCAGTGAGGAGACCTCAGAAATCTACGGGGCCTCTTGTAGTAGATCAGTACTTATCCCTAACATAGGAATGGACTTTGGGAGCCCATTCCACATAGAGGGATACTCCCTGAGCCTAGACACAAGGGGGAGGGCCTAGGCCCTATCCCAAAGGATATGACAGACTCTGAAGACCCCCTATGGAAAGCCTCACCCTCCCTGGGGAGCAGAAATGGTATGGGCTAGGTATGGTGTTGGGGGGCAGGGGAGGAGAGGAGGGAGAGGGAACTGGGATTGACATGTAAAACAATCTTGTTTATAATTCATATAAAAAATGGAGACAAAAAAAAGAAAGCAACTAAAGAAAACATTAGGTTTCAACCTATATCCTACACACACACACACACACACACACACACACACACACACACACACACGTACCAAACACACAAACCAGTTGTGTGGTGGTGGGTGAGGGGGGCAGGTCATCACTGGTATTGGACAAATTGGGCTCAACTTCAGTACTGAAGCTTTTTAATCTACATTCTTTCTTTATTCATTTAAAATAAAAATTGGAAGCAGCATCCTGGAAAGATGACTACACAGTTAAGAGCTCTGTTCTTCCAGAAGGCCAGAGTTAGGCTCCCAGTACCCGTATCGGTGGCTCACACCCACTTGTAGCTCCAGCCCTCTTCTGGCCTCCAGAGGTACCAGCATGCATGTGGAATTTACTCACAGAGACATGCACATACATGTCCATAAATAAAAATAAATCTTTTTAAAATCCTATTGTGTGGTAGAATATTGACTTTTGTTTATGCTGCATTTGTTTAACTCTGTGAAGCTGTGTTAATGTGCCTGTCTAAAACACCTCGTGGTCTAATAAAACTCTGAATAGCCAATAGTGAGGCAGGAGCAAGGATAGGTGGGGCTGGCAGGCAGAGAGTATAAATAAAAGGAGAAACGAGGAGGGGCAAGGATAAAACAAGGAGAAGAGGATGTCAGGGGCCAGCCACCCAACCACCCAACCAAGCAGCCACCCATCAATCCATGGAGTAAAAGTAAGATTTACAGAAGTAAGAGAACAGGAAAAACCCACAGGCAAAAGGTGGACGGGTTAATTTAAGATAAGAAAAGCAAGCCAGAAACAAGCCAAGCTAAGACCACACATTCATAACTGAGAATAAGCCTCTGTGTGTGACTTATTTGGGATCTGGGTGTCAGGCGCCTCAAAAAGACCCCCCCCAAAAAAAAGCCAAAAGGGAAAACACATCTTACTATACTATAGAGTTTGTCATTGTCTTCCCCGTATTGCACAAGAAGAAAATCAAGGCTCCTATAAGGTAAGTAGGGGTAAAAAGCAAAGCCAAACTAACCACACACTAGATTATCTGATTCTAAGTCCCACTGCCCAGAATCAAAGCAGGACTTCGTATAGGGTGAGGAAGCCCTCGGAACAAACAGTAAATCCTTATTAAGTCTGAGATGGCATCAAGAAACAAGCTGTCGAATAATAAAATCTGTAGCATTTCCTCTGCCCTCCATTGGTAAATTACACAGTTGGTCCCCAAGTCCAGGTGAGGATGTGAGACAGAGCAGCATGAAATTGCTTCTCACTGTGAGTTCTGAGCGTGGCGGGGAGGGGAGGGGGTCACCAGTGCACAAAATCTAGGCTTATAGGCAATATCTTCAAGCTCTCTATCAAGAAAAGAGCAAGAGGAAAGTGGTAAAGAAGTGGACGAGAGTAAAACAGGACTGTCCTCGAATGAAGGAGCCACGGAAAGCACAATGGGATTGCAGAAAGCAGTACAGTTGCCACCTGTCTGAGTGAGCCTGACCAGGCACCAGCTGGCTGAAGGTGAAGCCAGCCTAGGTTAACAATTTGGAGTAGTGTCCTAGCCTGCATAGTTCCCTATACCTCTAAGCCCCCTAGACCTCAATCCACACCGAAGTTAGAGACAGACATTTTCTGCCTTTGCAATTCAATCCATCAGCGCTGACATAAGATGGCAAGGCTGAAAAGATGGGGATACATTGCTGCGGTGAAAAGTATGCCAGCCTCAGTTTGGAGCCAGTGAGGAACGAACCAACACCTATTGAATCCCACTACGTACCTGTGCCACAGCAGACATTAGATGTATATTGCCTACCGAATCCCGCAGCCCTAGGAAGTAGGTGTGATGATCCCCACTTTACAGCTGAGGAAACTGAAACTCAGAGATTAATTTATACAAGGTGGCATACCTGGCTAGGGCAGAATTAAACAGCTCAGTGTGATTTATGCTGCTTCTGCTACACAAGGCAGTTTCCTGCTGATTGTTGATTTGGAGTCACCATGGAAACACTCTTGTGGGCGTGTCTAAGACTCACCCTGACCATGGTGGGCACCATTCCTGCAGGCTGGAGTCCAGAACGGAGCACAAGAAGAGAGCAAGCTGAGCTGCAGCCTTCATCTCTCTCTCTCTGCTTCCTGACTGTGGACTCAGTGTAAGCAGCTGCCTCCTGTCTCTGACTCCATACCTTCCCTGCCATGTTAGCCTGACTGCTCCCTCAAATCAGGAGCCAAGATATACCCTCTCGCGCCCCCACCCCATTAAGTTGCTTTTGTCAGATATTTCGTCACAGAAATTAGAAACACAGCTAACACATCATGTTAGTAAAACATTGGCCAAACTCAAAACACCATGCAAATATTAGCTCAATGTGAGTGTACAAACAATATACTTGTTTTAGCAATTATTCTGGTCTACAAGCCTTTGTATGAAATAGCCATGCGAATTAGTATCAATGGTGTTTCTCTCCATGAAGCAAACATCTGTACCTTACACAATTCCCCTGTGGATCCCATCATCACCATGCCATTAAATTCAGTCCCCCGATGAGGTATGAGCACGCTGGTCAAAATGGATATTCACAGCCTGAGAGCACTTTATGATTATCAAGGGACAAAAAATGAATTAAAATCACACCCTGCTAAGTGCCACAGAAGTATTTTCAAATTAGCCTCATCGCTGCTGCCTCCCAGATCCCTGGCGTGTGGGTTGTACCTGCTGACATGTCCCTCAGGAGAACTAATATGTTCAAATGGGACCCGAGCAGATGATTAGGGTTTATTTTCCATACCAGTGACAACAGAAACAGGCCAGCTTTGTCAACGGGCTAAAGTGCTGTGGGCTTTCTTCCTGTCTTAATGAAATGTGTGCCTTTTCAGAGGGCCATTTCTATGATTTATAAATCCCTAGCAATGCTGGAGAAGGGAGAGGCAAGGGAAGGACCCGGAGTACAAAATATAAGAAAGAGATCACCCCTGGGCCATGCAACCACTGACTCTATTCTTGTGTCTACTCAAGATGGGCATCTAAAATTTTGCACTCTTGGTGTCTTGCTTGCTTCTCCCTCACCCAGGTCCTAGATCTCCTAGTATGAACACAGACCTATCATGGAGGAGAGTATGAGTCTATTGGAAAAGAGCGACTGCCCCCAGAGAATACCAGAGAAGCCTCCACCATCCTGGTGATATATATTTCTAAACTACAAAGCAAAAGAAATCAATACATGAGAGCAAGCCAGCATGATTGGCCTAGCATCTGGAAGCTATAAAATATATGCTACTACTTGGAGCCTTACTCTTCTCTCTACCCAAAATCTATGTCACAAATAGGGGGTGTCTTAGTTAGAGTTTCTATTGCTGTGAAGAGACACAGCAACACTTATAAAGGAAAATACTTAGTTGAGGTGACAGCTTACAGTTTCAGAGGTTTAGTCTATTATCATCATGGCAGGGATATTGGTATTGGGTCGGCAGACAGGATGATGGCTACATATTGATCAGAAGAAGGCAACAGGAAGTAGACTCAAGCACTGGACAAGGCTTGGGCAAATATGAGACCTCAAAGCCCACCCCCACAGTGACATACTTCCTACAACAAAGGCCTATGTACTCCAATAAAGCCATACCTCCTAAGAGTGCCACTCCCTATGAGAATTGGGGGGGTGGGGGAAAATTACATTCAAACTACTCCAGGCAGTGAGGGAAGACCTGAGTGAATGTGTGCTGTTGGCATGGGCATGACCATGTCACTGACCCCAATGCCTTATACTCACAGCAAATGGCAAAACCTCCCCTTTGGGTCATGTGTGAATGTTGACAGTGTTTGCAGAAGATGTACACCATAGCTTTACCCTCAAAGTATGTTTACAGCTTGAAGATTACTCCACTACAGAGACTGCTCCTACCAAGATTAGCTAAACTTACCTACTTATTCAACTGTATATAATAAATTTGTCTCGCATGTTCAGCTGTATATAACAAACTACCTCCTTGTCTATCTGTTTATAATAGCTCCACTTCCTTCTCCAGTTGCATCCAGTAACCCTACCTCCATGTTCAACTGTATATAATAAATAACATAAGTGTCCTTGGTGCTGAGACTTCTCCATCAGAGAGCCCAGACCACCCAATGCCAGCCTTTTCTGTGTGCCTGTGTATTCATCCTTTCTTCACCCTCTCACTACCCCAGTCAGGCAATCCCTGGAATCATGCAAGGATTCAGCAGTTAAAGGAGAAC
The DNA here is from genome assembly GCF_003668045.3 of Cricetulus griseus. Classification (NCBI taxonomy): domain Eukaryota; kingdom Metazoa; phylum Chordata; class Mammalia; order Rodentia; family Cricetidae; genus Cricetulus; species Cricetulus griseus. The sequence goes on from NC_048597.1 coordinate 186,055,202, forward strand.
AAGACTAGCCCCTGGGTCTCTGCAGGCTGTCACACCTACTCTCTCCCTGCAAGCCATATCATACTTCAAAAGCAGATGCAGGTCAAGGCACAGGCTTCCCAACCTGTCCAGCTTCAGTCTTGCTTTGTTAGAGTCCCCAACCTAGAGCAACACCAAGCCACAGGTAAGATGTACTATGCAACCAAACATGCTTCATGAGCTTGGGAGAGGACCAGACAGGGATCCAGATTAGTCAGCAACCCTTACACAGCCATGTGGATTCAGTTACCCTGGATCTGAAATTGAAGGGAGCAAAGGCAATAACTGTTTCCGTGTTCAGATGATGACCCATGCTGCTTTTATTGAAATGGAGTGAATGCATAGAGTGCAATCAGCAATTCAGGTGAGGCCCAAGCACCCCAGACAATGTGAATCAATTTGCCTAAACTAGAACCTGAGCTCTGGAGAGCCTGGTGATAACAGTACCTATCAGTGGCTCTGTAGCTGGATAAAGGGAGGGTTCTGCTGTGTCCCAGGAGCACTGTGTTCAGTGAAACTCAGGATCCCTCTTCCAATTGCCAAGTGGTGACTCTATAAGCCCACCTCACTCACCCCCAAATCAATGGATCCTGGTAGAGGGAATGAGACAGAAGCTGGAGTAACAAGAAGCAGAAACAGCCTACTGGGACCAAGCAATGGAGAAGACATAGCCATCTCCTCATACCAAAGCTATATATGGTCACACAAACTCCCAGGCAGACAGCTTGCCCATTGCCTTTCTAAACTGCTTGAACTGGAAAAGCTAACAAGCTAGCTCCTATAGCTTCCAAACAGGGTCTGTCTTCTACAAGACCCTCTAAGAGAAATCAATCAGTCATCACTGACTGTGACTTTAAGCAGCCACTCAGCTTTTCTGAACCTTCCTTTTGTCATCTGCAAAAAAGCAACTAAGGTATTAGGGGTGTGGCTCAGTTGGCAGACTAGTGTGCACAAAGCCCTGGGTTAGATTCCCCGCACCATATAAATCAGGCATGGTAGAACACACCTATAATCTCAGCACTAAGGAAGTGGAACCAGGAAAATCAGCAGTTCAAAGATGTCCTAAACCCATCAAAAAACAAATCCAAGGTCAATCTGAGTCTGTCTAAAGAAAGATAGAGATGAGGGAAGGGAGGAAAGAGAGAAGGGAGGGACAGAAGGAGAGAGAAAAGGAGTGGAGAGGAAGGAGAGAAAGAAGAAAGAATGAAAGAAAAAAGACAGTTAGCCCCAGTACAATGTTTGATTTTCAGAAAATATTAGCTGCCTTCACAGTGTTGGTATAGAGATTTTTCTTGGTTGTAAAAATCATATGAACACGCCCAGTCCAAAGCCAACTCATGAAAATCAAATCCATCCTTTCTGCTCCTCCCTTCCCACCTCCACCAGACTCACACAAACACATTCTTTTTCATCTGATCTAAGCAGGTTAAAACAGAGGTAATTTTCTTCTGTTCTCCAAAGGTTAAAAGACTGCTAGCCTCTAAACTCTCCTGGATATTTTATCACAAGGCTCAGACAGGGCAGGAGTAGAACTCCAGAGTGAAAAACAAAGGGGTCGCACAAGTCTTTGAAAAAAAAGAAATGAAAGCCCAGATTGGCCCACCTTCCCAAAGCATTTCTTTTCTCCCACCCCACCTGTCCAGTTCACTCACCTCACACCATAGATAACAGATTTAGAAATGAATGAGGGTACACTGTTGGGTAGAAAGAATGTAAGAGCTGGAGGAAGGGGTGGGTGCTGTGGAACACTGCCTTCCAAACATGCAACGCTGCTGCTCTCTTGAACTCACAGTAGCTGTAGAGACCTGCACAAGCCCCAAAGAGGGCTGGATCTATCAACATTCCATCATAGATGCAGGAAGGGACCCACTCTCCCTGAGAAACTATTGGTGGTTAACAGTTACTAGGGAGGATGGGGCATTTTCTTCAGTGGTGGAGGCACCTCTAAGTCGCCCATGCTTCTGTAAACAGCATCCCACCAGTGCTCATACAAGCAACTGTAGTTAAACTTACTGGGTCACACACACACACACACACACACACACACACACACACACACACACACACACACACACACGGTGGGGGCATGAGCACACAGAGAGAAGAAATGAGTTGAATAACAGTGAATCAACCACACAGTAGAAGGGGTTAATGAAGAGCATTAGGTCACCATATCCAGGCAGATGTTAGGCATAGTTTAACTCTCACTATTTAAGCCACACCTGGCTATATTTTCATCTCCACCATGTGTATTTGTTTAATAACAAGAATCAATGATACATTGCAGCAACTTTCATTATGTAAATAAGCTTAACCAGCCCGAATCTCAAGGTCCACAAAAGTCACTGTGATTCAAACAACCTAATACATCTGACCTAAAATATCTTAATGACAACCCATATTGGCTACTTGATGTCACAGTACAGGAAGAGTGACTCCCCTGCCATCCAGAGGTTGAATTTTACTGAATGGTGTCTCTGCTTGTTTCTATAACACACAGCCCACACGAAATCCTTGTGTATTGGCAGATTTTCTTATGATTAATCAAATTAATATTTTAACAAACTTAACAGATAGTTTGTCACATTATGATTTTGTCAGCTTTAATTCTAGAGAAGGTGAAAAAAAAAGTGTAGCATCAGGAAGCAGATCAGTGGCCACCTGGGAAGACAGTCAGAGAAAAGCATACCTAAATAAAACCCTTTTTAAGGGCAAACCGGTTTTGCACAATGGATCAGGGTAGCTCAACAATGTCAAAGGGAATGCTGCTGTTACACAGAGGGGAAAGTAGTAGGTCTGCCAAAACAGCTTCATAATAGAGCATGTCATCAGAGCATGTCAACAGTTCTCAGAATAAATCATCATCTGTCTGCTGCTGGAGGTGGAGCTGTGTAATATTTAACGTGCCCAGCACATGTGTTTCCACACACATCCCCACAGGAGCCTTGATTGACCAATTGGAAGTCAAAGACACTTAGGTGGGCATCCCAGGACAGTCCACCAGAAAAACAAGGCAAGAATTTTTAATCAAAACAACTCTCCATAGCCCAAATGTGGGGTGTCACCAGAGCTTTCCTTTCCCCCATGTCCATGTTCACCTGATAAATAAAAGATATGGAGACACAAAGGGACTAGGAGACATGCACAAAGCCCTGGGTTGTGTTGTCATAACACCATATAAACTGGGCACAGTAGCACACATTTGTAATCCCATCCCTTGGGAAACTGGGGCAGGAAAACTGGGAATTCAAGGCCATCCTCAGCTACAGCAAGTTCAGTAAGCTCAGGCTATATAAAACTTTGTCTCAAAAATAATGGTAAAAAGTGAAAGTAAAAATGTGAGCCACCCCCCCAGAAAATAAATAAATAAATAAATAAATAAATAAATAAATAACCTGAGCTCCAGGAGGGAGGGGGTGGAAAGGAAGAGGGGAAGAGAAAAGGGGAGTGAAGAAAAAATGTACAACTCAATTTTTTAAAATTGCAAAAAAAAACCCCAACCCTGAGCCCCTAGTGCTTTTGTCTTATACTCATTTTATTATCAAGGGATAACTTGATGGGGGGGAAAACTCACCTAAAAATCCCTAAGAAATTTTCTAGACATACTGTCCCTGGGGGTGAGGCAACTAGGCAATGTAGATAAATGTACTGTTCTACCCTTGTTGAGGATGTGCTGTGGGCATCCTTCGAGAGGGGAGGTCTGTGTGCCCAGCCATGTTTTGAGATACCACCTATCAGGCCCAGACAGGAAGACATGAGAAGCAAGGGCTCCAGACAAAGTTCAGTCTGAGAATAGAGGAGGCCCAGAGCCATGATGTCCAGGATGTTAGACTTGCTCCTGTCCCCTCACCAGTACCTCCTGAATCTATAAGGAAGCCTCAAATTTAAAGCCAACCACGTTGTTGGACCCCTAAATCAAATCATTGCATCCTGACAAGAAGCCAAGATAGCTACCCCATGAGGCCCCAGCAATCCACCTCTCTACTCCCCTAGCTCTGGAATTACAAGTGTGCTCTGCAATAACCCAAATTTTTATGTGGACTCTGGGGATCAGCTCAAGTCCTTATGCTTGCAAGGTAAAATTTTTGCCAACTAAACCATCTTTCCAGCCCTCCCCTGGTCATTCTTTAAGACTTGGCTTGAATATTGCCTCCTCTTGGGACTGTTTCTGGTTTTTCCCTACCATCTGAGACAGACTTAGACATCCTATACTCAAACGATATCATGTACACACCTCTGTCACTTGTCATGTGTCCCAAGTTGTCACTGAAGTAATCCATCACATGATTCTGTGACTATAATAAGGGGTGGAAAACAGAAATTCCAAAACAGTTGCTATCTGGCTATTACAAATAGATATTGTCTCATGGGGAAAAAAATCAGCTGACCCTTCTTGTAGACCCTGACTAGCACATAGTAGGGAGGCAAAAGCTATTTTTGATGAAATGGCTCTAATAAAAAGCCCTGTATTCTGAAGGATGGTTTAGAAAACAGAGCTAACCTCACATCCTGCAGCAGCTGTTGAATGTGGCATCCTCAAGCGCCCTCCACAGCCGCCCTTCTAGTGACTCTTTCAAGCACTAAGTGGCATAAGAGACTTCCTCATCCTTAAAGGAGTATTTTCTGAGGCAGCTCACCTTCCCTCCATACCACAAACAACTCAAAGGACATCACTTCTCTCCTCTCTGCCTCCATTTTCCACAACTTGAATGCAGTGTTTGTGGAGTTGGCAGGTCAAGTGTTCTCAGAGAAAAGGTACGGCAGCGGGGACTGTGTGGCTTCTGTCCCTGGAAAAGGGGAGGATGGGAGGTGTAGCAAGGCAGAAGGGCCATGGATATGAGGCCTCCAGCGAGATGGCACCTGTTAAAGGGCCTTCTTCCTTGATGGCACTGAGACTCTCACCGAACAGCTGCGGAGGCTGCTGAAGCTGTGTTCCATTCTGTGTTCAAAGGCAGCAAACACATTTTTCTGATCTTGATAGAGGATGCAGGTTCCTTCAGAAAAGGGCTCTGCCAGTGTCCTGGGGAGGCATTTTGTAAAGGTTTGGCGGTAGCTCAGCCAAGCTAAGTCTCTGTCGACAGCTGCGCTGCTGGATATAAAATCACCCGAAAACTCCACACTAGGAAACTGACAGGAGCATGATTGTTTATGCCTTCTCATAGAGCAAACTGGAAATTACTTCCCTCCTTGGAGAAGGAGTCTAGTATCCAAAGAGCTTTTGCTGTTTGTTTTGTTTTGAATGTTTCTGGTTTTGGTTTTAGTTTTAGGGTTTTTTAGTTTTTTGTTTTTATCATTGTAAAGGCTCATAACTGTGTCCTCTCTCTCTTCCCTTCCCTTCCTTTCATCTTCTGCCACCTTGAAAGAGGCAGAAAGCAGCTCTAAGCAGAGTAAGCTGAACCCTTTTAAAGTATTTCAAAAACAGTTTGGGAAGGAACAGGGTCTTGTGGCAGCCTGTAATATTCTCAAAGGCAACGAGAAAAAGCTTCTGTGAGGGCTTTGGTATCTAAGCGCGTGCGCACGGACGGACGGACGGACGGACGGACGGACACACACACACACACACACACACACACACACACACACACACACACACCTACAGACTGCATTGAAGGAAAGGGCAGCCTCCTGTAGAAGCCACACAGGGAGCCTCCTGTGGAAGGGTCTGAGCATGAGAGCACCTATGGAATAGATGTGGTTTATTTCCTGAGAGGGCAGTATGTTGGAGGTGTGGTCCCCAGTGCATCGATGCTGAGAGGGGGTAGAACTTCCAGAGGTGAAGCAATTAGGTGACCAGGGGCATCACCATCAGAAGGGATTAAGTAGTTCTCCTGAGACCACTTAGTGCCCATGAACGTGTGTAAAAATAAAAACCGAGAGTGGCTTCTGGGTTACCTTCTAGTCTCTTGTCTCACCAGGTGGCTTCTCTCTCTCTCCCTCCCACCATAATACAGCTGCCATGACGCAATACAGCCCTCCCCAGAGCCCAAAGGATGTAAACCTATGGAATCTTTACTAACACTGGTGTCCCAATGTCAAGGGTCACCAAGGGATCCTAGAAAGGATCTAACACAACTAACTGTTTTTACTGTTGTTCCTCCACTTTCTCTTTCAAATTTCAATTTTTTTCTGCTAGATATTTTGAAGATTAATTTTATTTTTAGCTATGTGGGTGTGGGGAAGGGGTGTACACAAGTACAGGTGCACACAGAGTTCAGAAGAGGGCATCAGATCCCCTACAGCTGGAATTACAGGCAGTCGCAGGCCACCTAAACTAGGTACTGGGAATTAAACTAGGTACTTGCTCTTAACTGCTGAGTCATCTCTCCAGCCCCATCTCCTGTATGTTTTAATAGTTCAAAGTCAAGCTTCCATTCTGTTTTTTCTTTTTTCTTGTTCCCTTGAGTTCTTTCTTTGAGTCCACTTTGGCTTCCTTCATACTGCAAACTTCTTAAGGACAGACAGAATCTTACTAATAGAAAAAAAAAGAAAACCTATTCTCCACCTTATTTGCATCTCTCTCTCTCTCTCTCTCTCTCTCTCTCTCTCTCTCTCTCTCTGAAAATTGCACTAGCACTTAGTAAGTCCTCAATTTTTTCATTTCTTTTTATATTTGTGATCTCTTTATAGTCAGCACAATGAATTATTTATATTTCATCCCTTCCTTCCTTGGACAGCAGAGTAGCCTAAGCAGCTGGAAAAAAAAAAACATTTTAGACAGATATATTCTCAAAAGACAGGTAACCATGCCTTCATGTAGGCCGTGGGCATTTCTCGAAAGTGGGGCAAACATCTCGGGACAAGTCAACAGATTTGCAGAAAATTCCTCAGAGTTGTAGGTGTTTGAGATGAAACAGATCTCTGAGATCATGTCACCCAGCCCTTCCCTGGGAAGGAGATACGAGTAAGTGGCTTGGTCAAGGACACTGAGGTATTTCCTTCCAAGAAGTCTGGAGCCCCAGCCTCTTTCTAGTCCCAGCCTACATAATTGGCCTGGGGAGGTCAAGCCACTCTTTGAGGTGCCTAGGACATCCTTCTATTCTCTTCCAAGCCACTAGGAATCGCATGGGGAACCCCTCCAGCATGGCTGGCTGACCTGGCATCCCTGACATCCTACCTGTTCCCTCTTTATCATCAAGCTGCACTAATCCTTTGTTTACTACTCCAGAACTTGTAAGTGAGCCCAAGAAACTATTGCTCATGCCTCCAGATCCTCCTAGTCTCTGTCCCTGGGCACCAGTCTCCTAGTGCCAGAAACCCAACTCCCGAAATAGTGTGATGCATTGGCAGAAGTCCAGGAGCTAATAGGAAGGGCCATGCTGTGTCTTATGACCCATTCTAACTGAGCCCATTTAGATTTACCTGACCGAGAGTCCCATAAAATGTACTTGGAAGGTGGAGACTGTTAATTACCACAGGATGGCTTGCCTGTGTTTGGTGGCTGGTGGGGGAGCTGGGAGGAGAAAAAGCTAGTTTCCAGAAATAATCCATCTCTCCTCAACAAATAGGAATGAAATGTGGGAAAGGGCGAAGGGAATGGACAGAGAGAGTCACCCACAGGAACTAAATAGGGTTATAATTAGTTTGTGTGCTTCCAAGTGTCATCTTTCCCCCTCCTCCCACAGAGGCAGCCACAATGAGCTCAGGATCCTTTGTGTCTCTTAGAGAAGGGCACGGAGCTCCTTGGGGTGTTGGGGGAAGAGCTGCAAGCAAGATGACTGCTAGGAACAAGGAGTCGAGCCTCTCTGCGGTGCTGAGAGGCGCCCCATGCAATGACCCCCTGAACAGACACTGTTTACCGACAGCAGCTCCCCACAGCTATTACAGATGGCCTGAGAGTGTTCTAATTAGACAGGCTTGTCAACGTCCCTTACTAATCCCCAGCTGAGTGAGCTAAGTGTTTGTCTTGGCCACTTCACGCCCCAGCCTCCGAAATCATAGCCTAGAGTGACTGGTCTCCATGCATTTCCACTCTGACTTACTCTAGCTGTGATCATGTCCCGCATTTATCTCAGAGGTGTGTTTGAGCAGAGCCATCTCATATTAAAGGAGATTCCCATGGCTCTCTTATTGCTGAGATATTTATCATTTTACAAATGTCTTCTCCCTAAGCAGGCCCTTTGCAGGTTGCCTAAGATGAGTGTTAAGCTTGCTTCTTTCACTATTGTATATACTGTTTTCCCTCATCCTGCTTCCCCACACTGGATCTTGACCTCACCACAAGCAGGAATTTATTCCTGGCTATTTGACATCCTAGACTGTAGTCTTAGATGTTAATCCATTTAAGGTTGTGTTCTATGAATGTATACTAAGCATCCTCTCTTGGTATTCATTAATTCATAAAACATATTTAGACCCTGCCTTTGTCATTGTCTTGCTGTGTAGACTAGCTGTATGAAGTGTGAGTGGTGTCTAGAATTCTGAGTTAGGAGAACATTCTAAAAACAGGAATAAACCCAAGGAGGAAGACACACACGTAAGTAACAACGCGTGCAGATGTGTTCTTGTGAACACACTCCCCTTCTCAGAATGCCTTCTCCCCACAGCCACAATCATTAGAAAGATTCCAGGGGGAAGTGGGGTAGTCTTACTTTCTTGAAGGATAAGGCAATAGCCTAGGTAACTATGTCAAATGTTGGGTTTCTCTTAGGCAGTGTGGAGCTGACCAAAGCTGTAGTCTGACACCCATACTAGTGGTTTTGTGAAATGAAGGAAGTCCCAAAGGCACCAACAAAACAGGGCCCCCATTGAATCCTTTTAGAGAGTCACATAAAATTAACAGCAAAATGCTTGATATGAATTTTCATATCAAACAACATAAGATAATTATAGTCAAATTCAGTTACCCAAACTCTTAGACTTTGCAAGAAGTTCAAAAATACTTTTAACTTTGTATTATGCAAAGTTTCACATATATATAAAAACTACAGGATCATGATAGACTCCATGTAGCCATAACTCACTAGAAAGCTTTTGTTTTTCATCTATATTCCCCATCTCTCTACCTACCCACTTCAAAATCTCAAGTTAAATTCAGATGATCATGTGTGAGTGTGTATGTGGGGGGGGGGGTTATGTAGATATATGTGCATGTATGTGTAGAGATGCATGTGCACAAGGAGACCAAGGTCAACCTCAGTTGTCTTCTCTGATTGCCTCCCACCTTATTATTTTGACACAGGGTCTCTCACTGAACCTGGAGCTCTGCAATTCAGTTGTGCTGGCTAACTAATGAGCTCCAGAGATCCCGCCTCCACCCCACTACCCCAGTGTTGGGTTATTCCTATGAACCACCATGTTGGACCCTTACATGGTTGCTGGGATCCAATCTCAGATCCCCATACTTACACAGCAGTCACGTCATTGACCGGGCTATGTCCCCAGCTCCAATTCAGACTATATCAAGATATTTAAATTGGTATCTCTCCTGCTTAGGGAGTCCATTCTAGAATAAATTCCACCTCAACTCAGAGGACTGGGCCATCCCTTGTATATCCTCACACACCTACTGCCTGCAAGAAGAACTCATAACTTGTGTCCTCCCACACACTGTAAACCCGACCAGAGGCCCATTCAGTGAAAAGTGACCAGGTGTCCTGAGTAAGAGCAATTGCCAAGTGATACCAGGCCACTGAGGGGCTGCCCTGTCACAGAGTACCATGAGTCAGCACATCTCCAAATAGCCAATAAGGGTCTCTGCAGTCAAAATTCCAGAAACAAGCAAGCATCTTCTCTCACAAAAAAACAACTCAACCTCCTCAAAAACAAAAACAGAGGGCCTGGAGAGATGGCACAGCAGTTCAGAGCACTTGCTGCTCTTGTAAATGACCTGGGTTAAAATCCCAACACCCCACAGAGACTCACAATCTGTCTATAACTCCAACAGGGGAATTCCTGTCTGGCCTCTATGGGCACTTCATTCATGTGTACACACATGTACACACACACTTAGAAATAATAAAAATTTTAAAAGTAGTTTTTAAAAGAATAAGGAAAGCACACAAAACATCTGTAAGTCCTGGCAAGCTGCTTGGGGTAGCTAAGCATGTGCATGAACTCTAAGATGCTAATAAAGGTGCAAAAAAAAATGAGAATTTTAAAGGCTACTGCTGTACTGTGATGGTCTGCCCAATGGCATGGAAAATACAATGAAACTCTCCATGTCTCCATGGGAACTAACCAAGTTTGAGCCTGTCTGTACTAAAATTCCAGTCTTCCCAGTCAAGCAATGGTCAATCCAAGCCATCCATGGGCAAGTACACATTTTAGAAGGCAGTCCAAGAAGCACCAGTCAGAGAGAATGTGCACCCAGAGGACAGCTCTCTTAGAAAGAAGAGCAACAGCTGAAACTCTGAAAGAAGAGCTCTTCTTCATCAGCCTTTGCCGGTCACCACCTGATGCATAAGAAGAGCAACACTGAGGGGCAGGCCTTGTCAAGTGTTTACTGCATCTAGAAGCAGTCAACCTCTATGCAACATGGAAGTCTTCTTAGATCTGCCTGTTGTTAACAAACGTAGATAACACAGAAGCCTTCTGAGGCCTGCCTGTTGCTAACAAATGTAGATGGACAGATATATACAGATGATGTGTCATGGACTACAACTGACGCATTTCCTGCTAAAGCCCCAGGCCCGTATCCAAGGTGTCGAGAGGTGGTGGTGCTACATCACACTGAGGCTGGCAGTTTAATTTGGTGTCAGCTATTAGTGTTGACTCTCTTGCACTATTGCTATTCAGTGTTTCTGCTGCCAGGATGAAACAGCTTCACAGATTGCTAAATTCCTCTGTTGAGTGAAAGAGGGGTTACCTGGTCTACACAGAAATGGAAATCATGGAAAAGAATAAGAAATACAGTATGCAGGGCTCCGGTAGAAGTTCCCTTGCATTATTTCAGGTAAGGATCCCATACCTTTGTTGAGGAAAACCATAGGCAATTTATACTAAAGGCTTGGCTGAATTAGAAGCCATTGAGTGTCCTGCATTGCAGAAGTGTCCACCCTGGTGAGCCATACATCTTCTTAATAAGGAGCAATCCTCATGTCATGTTCTGAGCTCTAGGTATCACCCAATGAGTCAGTCCTCCTCTCCAAGCTCCACACTTACGGTAGAGGCATGGTTTACCTGTGTATGTAAGGACATTTCAACCTTCTTGGGGGTCTCTGCACTCTACATCCCTGCCCTTACCCATATCACCACAGGGAGGGTAAGAAGGCATGTGGTGCAGATGAGGAAGGCTTTTGCTATACTCTTGATTTGAAATTGCGTAGTAAGTGCTAGAGATACAGCTAAGCAGTTGTTTTAGTTGGGGATTTTATTGCTGTGAAGAGACACCATGGCCACCTTTTTATAAGACAACTCTTAGAAAACATTTCACTGGGGTGGCTCACTTACAGTTTCAGAGGCTCAGTGCCATTGCATGTCAGCGTGCAAGCAGACATGGTGCTGACTACATCTTGGCTTGCAGACAACAGGAAGTCTGACACACTCTGCAGTATCCTGAGCATAGGAAACCTCAAAGCCCACCCCCACAGTGACACACTTCCAACTCCAACAAAGCCATACCTCCTAATAGTGCCACTCCCTATGAGATTATATGGACCAATTGCTAGTATTTAGGCATTTGTACTGGCCTGTCCTTGGAGTTCTGACAGCATGCGCCCTCACCTGAAACCACTAAGAGAACTACCTGTGCGTATTTGCTATGTTCCCTTTTAAAGGTCCCTGCCCACCTCCCATCCCCTCTCTCTCTCTCTCTCTCTCTCTCTCTCTCTCTCTCTCTCTCTCTCTCTTTCTCTCCCTCTCTGTGTAGTTCTTGCCATTTGTTCTTGTTGCTTCACTGGTCTTGAGTGTCCGTTCTTACTTTTCCTTCTCCTAGAGCATACTTGATATTTGCTATCTTTGTATATAGTTTTATATCGAGCCCAAACCTTTTTCTTTAGACTAAAAGGGGAATTGTAGTGAGATATCCACCTGGTCCATACCTGTAGCACCCAAATGGGTGTGGTCACAGATGTGGATGTGATCTGGGTAGAACTAGATCTGGGGTGCCCGACCCCAGCACTCTCTCTTGCTTCCAGGCAGGTCACAGAAGAGCAGCCTGTGTGGATCCTTAGAGCAGGAACCCGCAGCGGCCATCTGTGTCTTCTGCAAGTGACTTCTCCAGGAAATAAATTCTATTTAATATTAATACGTAGTCCCATGGATCATTATCCGTTCTGCTGCCTCTCTCTCTCTCTCTCTCTCTCTCTCTCTCTCTCTCTCTCTCTCTCTCTCTGGCCCTCTTTCCTCTCTCTGATGCTCCTGTCCTAGGAAGCCCATTTCCCCCCTCACCTTTCCCCTTTTTATGATCCCTTTCCCTAATTTAAAAAACCCTCCCTAGATACACAGGGGAGGGCCTAGATCCTGGCCCAAATGATGTGACAGACTTTTATGATCCCCATGGGAGGCCTCACCCTCCCTGGGAGTGAATGGGGGATTGGTGGGGGGCATGGGAGGACAGGAGGGAGAGGGAATTGGATTGGGTATGCAAAGTAAGATTGTTTTTAATTTAAATAAAAATTATTTTAAAAGTTTAAAACAAAACAAAACAAAAACCTTTCTTGAACCCTGTTGTTTGGCATCTTTCTCTAGTGTGCTGCTTTTCTTAAATTACAACACCAATTCCATTCAAACTACCACACATACTGCTCTTCCAAAGGACTGAAATTTGGATCCTCGCACCCAAGTCTAGTGGCTTATAGCCCAAAGCTTGCAAGACTCAAGAAATTAAGAAAATATCAAGCTTCACAAACCTCCCTCCAATGCTATACAAACAATGGGAAATTTCTTGGGGTGAGAAGAATGTTCAGTGGAACTGCCTACAAGTTGAGCAGGGAGCTCCAGGGATTCAGCTTTTATGAGTCATCACTTAAGCTGGGATGGGCTTTAGAGTGACTCAGCTACCTTTGAGTCTCCCATCTCTTATAAGTAAACCTTACCTATGTTAGTAACCCCAGTAAACTCATTAGTTCACCAAACCAGACAACTTGACATGACTGGAGTCATTTTCACTGGTGGCCTACATGGAGTGAATAGGCAATTGTTCATATCTACCCAAAAAAAGTTGGTTCCCCTGGAACTAGAGTTACAGAAGTTATAGGCCACTGTGTGGTTGCTGGAAACTGAACCTGGGACCTCTGCAAGAGCAGCAAGTGCTCTTAACCACTGAGGCATCTCTTCAGTCTTTTTGTTCTTGTTCTTAACAGTAATAGTGGTTATAATGGACACTGAAGGACAGTGAAGTACCTAAAAGTGACAAAACCCAGTATTTTGATTTGCTTTAAAATATTTGAAGAATGCAGCTGTTTAAAACAGTGAAATTCACAGGTAAATGAATGGTTGAAGTAAAAAGACAAATGTGATATATATCTTCTTACACATGTATGTTAGCTTTTAAGCTTTCTATAGCCATGCTACAATCCATACAACCGCAGTGGTTAGGGGTAAGGGACTATGGGGCAAGGAAGGAACTCCTATGGTAGGAGAAATAGAATATATAGTTATGGAGAGACAGTGGGGTTGGTACAATAAAGGAACTTCTGGAGGCATCACCAGCCCTGACTTAGAGCTCTACCACAGAGCTATAATAATGAAAATAACTTGGTATTGGCACAAAAACAGACAGGTAGACCAATAGAATCAATTGAAGAACCTGATATTAATCCACACACCTATGAACACCTGATTTTTTACAAAGAAGCTAAAACTATACACAATGGAAAAAAAGAAAGCATCTTTAACAAATGGTGCTGGCATAACTGGATGCTGACATGTAGAAGACTGCAGATGGTAGATCCATATCTATTGCTATGCACAAAACTTAAGTCCAAATACCTCAACATAAATCCAGCCACACTGAACCTCTTAGAAGTACCCTTGAATGCATTGGCACAGGAGACCACTTCCTGAACACAACACCAGTAGCACAAACACTGAGAGCAGCAATTAATAAATGGGACCTCCTGGAACTGAGAAGTTTCTATAAGGCAAAGGACACAGTCAGCAAGACAAAATAGAAACCCACAGAATGGGTAAAGATCTTCACCAACCCCACATTTGAGAGAGGACTGATCTCCAAAATATACAAAGAACTCAAGAAGCTAATCACCAAGACACTAAATAATCCAATTTTAAAATGGAGTACAGATCTAAATGGAAAAAATTTTCCCAACCCTTTACAGTGTCCTTTTGTAGGTGAATTGAGACCATTTATATTAACGGATATTAATGACCAGTGATTGCTAGTTGCTGTTATTTTTGTTCTTGTTGGTGGTGACGGCATTGTGTGTTCAATTCCCTTCTTTGGGATTTGCTGCTGTAAGCTCATCTATTTCCTGTGTTCTTGTGGACATAGGTGATTTCCTTAGGTTGGCATATTTCTTCTAGCACTTTCTCTAAGGTTGGGTTTGTGGATAGTTATTGCATAAATTTGGTTTTATCTTGTAATATCTTGTTTTCTCCATCTATGGTTGTTGAAAGCTTTGCTGAGTAAAGTAGTTTGGACTGGCATCTGTGGTCCCTTAGTGTCTGCATTACATCTGACCAGGACCTTCTGGCTTTCATTGTTTCCATTGAGAAGTCAGGTGTGATTCTGAAAGGTCTGCCTTTATATGTTACCTGGCATTTCTCCTTTGCAGCTCTTAATATTCTTTCTTTATTCTGTATGTTTATTGTTTTGATTATTATGTGACAAGGGAACTTTTTGGCATGGTATATTTGGTGTTCTATAAGCCTCTTATATTTTCATAGGCATGTCCTTCTTTAAGTTGGGACAGTTTTCTTCTATGACTTTGTTGAATATATCTTCTGTGACTGTGAATTGGACTTCTTCTCCTTCTTCTATCCCTATTATTCTTAGGTTCGGTCTTTTTATGTTGTCCCAGATTTCCTGCATGTTTTGTGTTAAGGATTTGTTGGGTTTAAATTTTTCTTTGACCAATGAATCTATTTCCTCTATCATATTTTCAATGTCTGAAATTCTCTCTTCCATCTTTTGTATTCTGTTGTTTATGCTTGCACTTGTGGTTCCTGATGGTTTATCCAGATTTTCTATTTCCAGTTTTCTTGCCTTTATTTCAGATTTCATGTCTTGAATCTTTTTCTTCATTTGTTTGATTGCTTTTCCTTGGTTTTCTTTAAGGGATTGTTGATATCTTTCATTTTTGTTTGTCTTTTCCTCCATTTCTTTAAGGGAATTTTTCATTTCCTCTTTAAGGGCCTCAATCATCCTCATATGTTTTTTTTTTTTTTAGGTCATTTTCTTCTACTTCATCTTTGCTGGGATATTCAGGTCTTGCTGTTGTAGCACCACTAGTTTCTAGTCGAACACTCCTCCTGGTAGAAGTGGAACCAATGATCAGTTAGTCCACCCCATCGAACACTCCTCCAATTGGAGGTGTAGGTAGAGATGAGGGTCTACTGGTCAATGTAGCAGTGGGGCATCTCCAACCGGGAAATGGCGGTGGATGCTGACTGGGACACAGGCACTTTTTCCCAGAGGAAATTTTTGTGATATTTTCTGGAAGCTACTGCTGGAAACTGCTGCTGTCATTTCACATGGCACTCACTCCTCACTCCTGGGCCTGAGGCTGGGTCCTCCCTCTGACACTGCTCCTAGGTCTGGGTCTCATGGTTCCCTTGATGCTGCTCGGGGCCTGAAGCTTGAACCTCCCCCTGAAGCTGCTTCCAGGCTGGGATTTAGGCCTCTCATTGATGCTGCTCTGGGCCTGAAGCTAAAAATAAATTTTTAAAAACCCATATTCATCTCATGTCCATTATCCAACCAGTGCCCCCTATTTAATCAGGTGTAGTGTTCTGGCTCATCAGGGTTCACCATTTAATGGGCTGGGGAGATGGATCAGTGGATAAACAAGTGTGCAAGGACTGGAGTTCAGACTTCCAGCATCCATGGAAAAGTTGGGTGGACATGGCAAATCACCTGTAATTCTACTGCTCAGACAGCAGAGCAGAGGATTCCCCAAGCAAGTTGACTAGTGAGACAAACTGCACTGCCAAGCTCTGAGTTCAAGTGAGAGACCCTGCCTCAGTGAATAACATGGAGAACAATTGAGGAGGACTCTCATCATCAACCTCTGGTCTTTACACACATGCACAGACACACGGAGAGAGAAAGAGAGATGGATGGACAGACAGACAGACAGACAGAGACAGAGACAGAGAAGAGAGACAGAGAGAATACATACATACACACAGGCACACACCTACACATATATCCACATACTCATATGCAAACATGAATACACGTATATATACACACACATGCAAAAAAAAGCAACACACTATTGGTTGTACTCAGCTTGTCTACACCTTAACCAGAGAAGGAAGAGCTGCTATTGGATCCAAGTAGAAGCTTGCCTGCAGCTGGATTCAGCCTGTGGCTTGGCTTCCTGTTCCTCTTCTCCTGTAAACTCTCTCGAGGGACTTGAGTAAGTTTGATTTTCATAATTAAAGAAGTTGAGTCTCTGTGGGAACATTTAAATAACTTTGGACCTGAGTCTCTTCGCTATTGAAATCTTGATCTGATAGCCTATAACAGAGAATGTGAGGGCAATCACAAGTCTCTACTCAATGAGACAGATTAGAGACAATGAAGGGGAGAGGGGAAAAAAAACAGCCTGTGCGACCTTGGGGAAATGTATTTAAATGATAGGGCAACGGAGATCATTTTCAAACCCAAAAGTTTACCTCCGCCCCGCCCCACTTTCTCATTCCTAACTATTCTCAGATCCTTTTAATGAGGGCAAATCACTAACCTGGCAATCTTACTGTGCCCAACGTTATTGTAACAGAAGCAGAAAGGGAAGCGTCCTCTCTGCACCAAGGTTTAGACTCCCAAGCACAGGCACTGAGCTGTCAACTCAAAAGTTGGGATCCAAAACAGGTCACAAACTCTGCAATCCTCCTGCCTCTGCTTCTGAATGATGGGATAATGACAAGCATCCCCACACCTGGCTAGTTCCGATGTTTTTGTTTATGACTTATTTATTTTTTGATTTTGTGTATGTGTTTTGCCTGCATGTATGTCTGTGCATCACCTTCATGCCTGGTGCCCTCAGAGACAGAAGAGGGAGTAAGATCCCCTGGAACTGGAGTTATAATGGTTGTGAACCGTAGCGTGGGTGCTGGGAATTGAACCTGGGTCCTCTGGAAGAGTGGCCAATGCTCTTAACCACTGAGCCATCTCTCTAACCCTGAATGTTTTTAATGTAAAAGTAAAACTGAATGAAAATACTTTCTCCTCCTCAGTCCCAGGTCTAAAAAAGGACCTTTACTGCTTGCCCTACAAGAGCAAAGTCCTAATGTACATCTCATGTGAGATACAGACTAGGTACCAAAAAGCAACAAAGTTGGGTAGGGAAGGCGTTGAGAACACAGATCTGTCAGGTGATGGCATACAGAGAGGAAAAGGCTTTGAGCTTTTGGGATTTGAGGGGGGTTTTTAGTTTGTTGTTTCATTTTTGTTTGGTTTTGTTTCATTATTGTTTGATTTGTTGGGTTTTTTGTTTTGTTTTGGCTGGTTGGTTTGGTTTTTTGAAACAGAATCTTTCTGTGTAGCTCTGGCTATTCTGAAATTCATATAAATCCACCAGCCTTTGTCTCTGTCCCAAGTACTGAGATTAAAGGTATGTGTCACCATGCCTGGCATAGTTTGGAGGTTTTAAAACACTAATCTGTTTTTGTTGTATGTATTTTATTACATTAAAAAAAAAACAGGCTGGGTATGATAGCACACACTTTAGTCCCAGGACTGAAAGGCAGAGAGGCAGGCCTATCTCTGTGAGTTCAAGGCCAGTCTGGTCTGTATAGTGAATTCCAGGACAGCTAGGGTTACATAGTGAGATCCTGTCTCAACCTCTCCTTGTGCCTTCAAAAAACAAACAAATAAATCCAAAAAAAAAAAAAAACAACCAAACACAAATAGCATTTGTCTGCTGCATGTGGCTCAAAAAAAAAAAAAAAAAAAGTTGGGATCCAGGCTCCAAGCACTGCAAGAAAGCCTCAGTCAGGATTGCAAAGGAACACCCCTGCAGCCTCTAGCTTTCTGGGGTAGGTCAGTACAGGCAGGAGTTGATGCCCAGGAAGTGACTGACTCGCCTCATTTTTTGTCTGTCCCAAAACACTCAGTACAGTGTTCTGCACTTTACAGGAGCCCCACAAGCCATTGAGAGATTGAAGCAGCATGTTGTTTGCAGCAATTTGGCACCAGTCACAGATACTCAGGCCTCCCTGTTGCCATCCCTGTGGGAATTCACCCCGTTCCAAACTATATCAAAAGGCAATGGATGTGTAGCCTTACAGCTTCAGATGTGTCGATACTTCTAATCTGATAGGGAGATGGTGTTTTAATCCCATTGCACCTTTCAGTCTAAGACATCAAATTAGACTGAAGTGGAGATTATAACTTTACTCAAGAGATATCTCTCCCAGTCTCCTTCCATTAGTCAAACAAGGTACCATCATCAAAGAGGTTACTCTCTCGCTGGGGAGGGAGTACTGGTGATGAGTGACTGACTTCCACAATTGGCTTAGGGAGTCAGAATCATTCATTAAATCAGAGAAAAGGGACATCAAGAAAAGAATAAATTGGTGCAGAATAACTCTGTGGGCTTGCTTTTTTTTTTTTTTGCCTTGTTTTGTTTTGCTTTTTGTTTTGGGTTTTTTTTTTCTTTTTCTGGAATCAAATCTCCATCACCCTTTTCAAAAATAAGTCACAAGACAAGTCTAGATACTGAGATGGCTTCTATGGTCCTGCAAGGTTCATTAAGCTCTTACTGTATACAAGTTATCAATGGAGTGGCTGCTCATGAAAAGACTGTCCATACAGGCCCTGTCTTAGTCATTGTCACATTGAGACCTAAAGCAGAGAGAAGTGATTTTCAAACTAAAGCAATATTAAACTTATGGAAAATAAAAAAAAAAACAGTGTGGATGAAATAGCCAGGGCTGGAGAACTGGCTCAGCAGTAACAAGTGTTTGCTATTCTTGCAGGAGGCTCACA
This sequence comes from Cricetulus griseus, assembly GCF_003668045.3. Lineage (NCBI taxonomy): Eukaryota > Metazoa > Chordata > Mammalia > Rodentia > Cricetidae > Cricetulus > Cricetulus griseus. The sequence goes on from NC_048597.1 coordinate 186,074,274, forward strand.
ACTGCCTGGAACTCCAGCTCCATGGGAACTGACACCCTCTTCTGGCTTCAGCAGGCACCTAAATACACATGTGAACACACACACAATGAATAAATTAATGGCTTTTTTAGAACAAACTTTAAAACAATGATTCCAACACCCAGGAGGCAGGCAAACCTCTATGAGTTTGAGGCCAACCTAGTCTTCATAGGAGTTTCAGGACAGCTAGGGCTACATAGTGAGACCTTGTATCAAAATAAATAAATAAATAAATAAATAAATAAATAAATGGTTTTTTATTTTATTTTCTGAAATAACCAAGGGCCTGGGAAAGCCGGAATAAGATCACAATTAAATTAACAAAGGCACCAACAAATCCTTCCTCCTATTTGTATCATACCTACTCCCTGGTCTTCGAATCTTGTCCCTTGTTGTCTTCTCTAATCTTCAAACAATCTGAGTGAGCTACATACTCACTGAAGAAACTGAGCCTTGTAAGGTGATGAGGGCCCCACCCTAGTAAGCCGAAGAGCTGAGTGCAGTATCCCAGGCACACTCTTGCCTCAGTCTTTGAGGAACTGCTGTTTCCACCTCCCTCAACAGCACTCCACACTGCACAACCTGTGTGTCTGTGCAGAGCTTTGCTTGCTTGAACACACTATTTTCACAGACGTTTGATCAGCAGTAGCCTAGAAAAGCAGTGCGAATTCCAGGACTGAGGAACCAGCTCAGTCACTAAAGGGTTTACTGAACAAACGTGAGGACCTCGGATAGACCTCCAGCACCCATGTAAAAGCAGGATGTAGCTCTGTAACCCCAGGGCTAAGAAAGCAGATTCCTGGGCTTCACTGGCCACCAGCCTAGCCTAAAAGGCTAGCCTCTGGTTCAGAGAAAGACCCTGTCTCAGAAAATCAAAGTCTAGGCTGCATGCTTGCACATGTACATGTTCACACACACACACACACACACACACACACACACACACACACACACATTCAAACACACAAACAATTAAAACAACAATGAAAAATAACATTTCCACAGGAAAATTAGCTAGGAATTTGGTGAGTTGTTCTCCCAAGTCAGTAAACCCAAGCTGACTCCCAGCATAATGACTTCCCTTCACACCAACTAGGATTGCTCAGCCAGAGGGGACAGGAGAAAGGACAGGTGCAAAAGACAGAAGGGCTCTTGTGTTTCTCGTTGGATCAGTACTGTGAGCCAAGTTAAAACCCTGAAATTTGAGGGGGGAAGGAGGCAGAGACGCCTCTTCTGTTCCCTCTGCAGCTTCGCTGCAAAAGCATCAGGCCTGGCATGGGTTCCTGGCATCTCTCCACATACCAAATCACCCTGAGTCCTTTTATGTGCATCAAGGCACTGAGAAGAGGGAATTCAAGCCAGGCTCTCAACTAGCACGATAACCTGACTGGCCTCCCAAGAGAGCCGAACAACACGCGTGCTCCGCATGCCCTCTGTAAAGAACAGACAAAGATAACCCCAGGGTGAGCCTGAGAACCACTTTGGGGAAAGTATTCCCGCAGCGCTGGACTTACGCTGGCTAATTGGTTCCAGAAGCAGCACAGGCAGCCTGCGCAGGTAGGACTGCGCCTCCTGTATCGACTGATGCAGTCACTTGTTGGGAACCTGTGTTCATTATCTGTGTGTAAAGTGATATTAGAGGAGAGACGCCAGGCCCCGTGCGAAATGACTGAGCTCCGCACCTGACTGGAGGGAGGTGTGTTATGTAAATGCACTGCCCAGGGTAATCGAGTTACTGAAGTGGATGTGTTGAATGGATCTGAGCAGGTGCCACTAGAGAATGAGAGATCAGAGGGCGCTGACATGTGAAAGACAGCTAGAATGAGGCCCTCGGCTTCTTGAGACCTGATTTCCACATCTCACTCTAATTACCAAGAACTAAAGGGTTTTTCACTTCCATTGCACACCACGCCATGGTGGCTGGGGCTGAGGTGAGCTGCGAGATACACATAGAGAAGAAAAGGGAGAAGCCAGCTCCTTCTGCAAACGTACCTTGGTTTGTTCTGTGATTGAAGAAGCCCATTGGCTAATAATCCGTGGGCTTTAAAAGATTCAGAGCCATTTTTAAAAACAAGATACTGGCTCAGTTGTGCTTCCTGGGAAGTGGCTGAACATAAATAGCAAGAGGAGCTGTAATGTCATAATAGAACACTTGCCTAGAGTGTGCAAATGCCAAGACCCATCCCAGCCCTGCAAGGCAAAACAAACAAAACAGAAGAGACAGAAGTCTTCACACCAATAGCCCAGGACATGTGGGGGCTTCTGCACAAAAGGAAACCTGGATACCCTCTGCCTTGTGTGGAGGTCAAACAAGTAGCCTGCTCTCCATCCCATCACTGCCATGGGGAGTCACGTGCTTCCCACCCCAATCACAGTCCTGAAGAGTTACCGAGGTCCCCTCCCATTCCTGTCACATGAACAAAGAAAGACTTAGTGATCGGTCCCCTTCTTTCCTCACGGGGCTGTTATATTTGAGGCAGCTTGAAGAGACAGGAGGCAGAATGGAGACCAGCCTGACCTCTATAGACAGGGAGGGGCAGACACAGTAAGAAATAGATGTCTGCCCACAAAGGAAGGAAACACTTGAGACTTATATAAGGGATTTGGGGAATGCAAATGCCTGGACTCCCTGCAAGCCTGAAGTTTCTCCCTCCTGGAGTTGTTTGTCCAGACAAGGTCTTAGAAACTGCCTTGCCCAGGCTATGAGGGTGTAAACATAGTGGGTGACTGAGTTTGGCAATGTCAGTAAGGGGGAAGGGGCTGGACTTTCAATATAGTACCTTGATCAGGGTCTGGCAGAGTTGGTTCAAGGTTTTCTCTAACAGCCACTACCCAAGTTCACTGCTCTTATGATCCTCTTCTCTTCTGAGGCGATGACATTTACACAAAAGCATTTCTCTGTCCCCACCCCACCCCCATCCCTACCCACCACTCTCTAGAACCCACAGACTGCCCCCATTTCTCCCACATCATCCCAAGAACCCCACGGACTTTCCTGGGTGCTCCAACACCACCTCGTGAGGTACTTCCTCACATATGCCAGTTTCCTGTGTTCCCTCACTCTGGTTATATCTAAGGGAGGTCTCTTCTATCCATGCTGGTCCTATGTAACCACCTGAAGTTTAGGGTTCTGGATCTCAAACACAAGTAGAATATGAGGTTGGGTCCTCCAACTGTCCTAAATTCTAGGATAACATGACTTCAGATTTCCCCAGAATCCAGCTCACCTTCAGGAGAGCCCTGTCACCCAGATTCTTCAACATGGCATTCAAAACCCCAGTCACGCTGCTTCCCCCTTGTCTCGTCTTCTCCCAATCCCACCCTCACATCCAGCTCATCAAGTCACTCACCACACTGACTTTCGTTTCATTAAACACACTGAGCTTGTGTAAGATCTGTAACCAGGCCTAGAATAAATGTGCATGGCCATGCATCAACCTTGAAACACACACATACACACACGCACACGCACACGCACACGCACATGCACACACACACTGAGCTTCACCCAACAGGTTTTCAGCAACCAATACACCCTCCCTTCTATCCACAGGTGCTTTCATTCAACAGGCCTCAGCTCAACAGTTTCCATCCTCCCGTCACAGAGCTAACCTGTATCACAGGCAGTGGTGTGCAGCCCTCCATGGAATGCACTCACCCTGAGGGTTTATGTTGTGTTTATCTGTATCCCTGTGCTCAGTAGCACAGAGTTTTGCATAATCAGTGTTCAACAAGCAGTCATTGGGCTGAGACACTCAGGAGAGTGAACCCCTGAGCTGGTTTCACAGACAAGGTTACAACAGGGTAATGGGAACAGCTCTGTGGGATGCACAAGGATAATGTCCTTACCACCAGTGGGAATCACATGGACACTGATGTAAAACATGCAATGAGGATGAGGACACTCAAAACTAAAAGGTAATCCCCAATTCAGGGCTAACGCAGGCACCAACAGTGTGGGCTCACTGATAGCCTTCAACCTCATTCATCTTTCATCCACACCACTCAGAGAAATTGGGATCATCAAATGTCATAAGCTGAGGGCTGGAGAGATGGATGGCTCAATGTTTAAGAACACTGGCTGGTCTTCCAGAGGTTCTGAGTTCAATTCCCAGCAACCACATGATGGCTCACAACTATCTGTAATGAGGCCCGGTGCCCTCTTCTGGCCTGTAGGCATATATGCAGACAGGATATTGTATACATAATACATAAATCTGTTTTAAAATGTTATAAATTGTACAATCCAGCCCTTCATTTGACAGACACAGAGGTCCATAGAAGTGGAATGACTTTCCCAAGGTCACAGAGTGACAAGGTCGGCTCTGAAACCCAGGTCTCCAGGTTGCTAATATGGTAGCTTTCTCTCCCCGTCTCTTATATGACATCAAAGGATGAGGAAGAAGAATGAGTCTGAAACAGGGAAAGAACAAAGAAATCTTTATCTGTATATCTTCCCATTTTTAACGATCTCCCAGTAGAGGCTTCTGTAAATACCTTTGTTTACAACGGACAAGAACATGTGGTAATGTATCCAGATAAAGAATTCCAGGATCATTCTGTCACAAAATCAACTCTTGCACTCCTCACTGAGACCAGGCACGCTGAGCCAGATGCGCAGGAGACAGGCTCATCACATCACTGTTGTTAGCACTAGTCTCAGTGCCCTTGGCTTTCCCCTCGGGTTTATTATCAAAAGCACACCACTACAAAATTATAGTCAGGTGACTAAAGAATGCTGAGTATGGGAGAAATATCCTTTCCCAGGGAATAGCTTCCCCCAGTTGGTTGTCCAATACCAAGTGGTTAGCCCTGAAATCCTATACATACAAGTAACATGTGGACTGAGAAAGTTGTATTCATATATTTAGGAATATATGTATGCATTAGATAAAGCAAAGAAAAAGAGACCATGAATTTGAAAGGCATCAAGGGCAGGTACATGAGAGGGGTTAAAATAGGAGTGGAAGCTGGGTGGTGGTGGAGCATGCCTTTAATCCCAGCACTCAGGAGACAGAGACGGGCAGATCTCTGTGAGTTCAAGGCCAGCCTGGTCTACAAAGTGAGTTCCAGGGCAGTCAGGGTTGTTATACAGAGAAACCCTGTATCAGAAAAACAAAAAATGAAAGTGGGAAGGGGGAAATAATATAACTGTATTTTAATTTTTAAAATTTAAAATAAAATAAAAACGGAATCATAGCATTTATAGTATGCTTCCTAGCTCCAGGCTGCAGGTGATCAGGTGAACACTGAGTTACACTTAGAACACTAGAATCGGCACTCAGCAAAGTCAGACTGACAACCAGGTGATCCGACAGCTATGCACAGATGATCTGACAACTGCAGACAGGTAATCTGGCAGATGTGGACAAGTGATGTTCACAGCTGTGGACAGGTGATCTAACAGTTGCACACAGGTGATGCTCACAGCTGTTGGACAGGTGATCTGACAGCTGCAGACAGGTGATGCTCACAGCTGTGGACAGGTGATCTGACAGCTGCAGACAGGTGATGCTCACAGATACCTGTGAATGACAGCCCTGGGTCTTTCTTGTTCAGTTTAAAAAAGTGATTTGCTTGGGGCTGGAGAGATGGCTCAGAGGTTAAGAGCACTGGCTGCTCTTCCAGAGGTCCAGAGTTCAATTCCCAGCAACCACATGGTGGCTCACAACCATCCATTATAAGATCTGGTGCGCTCTTCTGGTGTGCAGATATACATGGAAGCAGAATGTTGTTTACATAATAAAAAAACTTTAAAAAAAGAGTGATTTGCTGAGATTTGGGGACCTTAGGATATATTTATTTTTAATTATGTGTGTGAATATGTCTGTGCATCCATGTGTGGATATGTACAAGTAAATTCACGTGCCTGCAAATGCCAGAGATTTCAGATTCTCCCAGAACCGTGCTTACTTGTGAACCACCCAACTCAGCATTGGGACCCAAACTCAGGTCCTCTGCAGAAAAGCATGTGCCCTTAACCTCTGAGCTATCTCCCCAGCCCATCATACATTCTCAAGGTCTCCAGATTCTCATCCATGATCTAGCAAGGAGCTGGTAGAGCCTTTCTCTTCAATGTCACTAATATAAATCAGGCAAAGAGATGAGAAGAGTCTGAGGCAACACTTTAGACTGTTAAAAGCTTGCCTCATAGCATAAGGACCTGAGTTTGATCCCCAGCACCCATGTAAAAAGCCAGTGATAGCACATGCTTATAATCTGAGGACTGGGGGACTAAAGGAGGAAACTCCTTGGGGCTTGGAGGCCAGCCAATCCAGCCTCTCAGTGAGCCCTAGGTCCCAGTGAGAAGCCTTGTCTCATGGACAGTGCCTAAATAATGACACCGAAAGCTGACCTCTGGCTTCCACATGCACACTGCTAACAGATAGGGTGTTAGCCTGTGTCTGTTCCCTCAAACACCCTGCTTTGAACACCTAAGTTGGAGACATCAACTGACTCTCAAGGCCCCATCCCCTCAAGCCTACACCAGTGAACAGTGGCCCACTCCTGCTGGACTGCCTGAGGAAGCTCCCAGCACCATCTGTCTTGTGTTCATTCCTAAAGATGAGAATAAGCTAAATTAGTCTCAGAACCAACTACTACTTTACAGGGGACAGATGTGGATGGATTAAAATTCACATGGATGTAAATAACCAACCCACAGCATAGCACCTTTTATAGACAGGTGATCAGTTTTCCTCAACAGATAAATGATGATTTTTGCGGTGGAAAGTGAGGTTGTCATAGACTCAAAGACACTTGCACATTAAGCCCAATACAGGGTATAATGTTTACATGTTGTTTGGATCTAGCTTGAAACAGAATACCTTTAAAAGACATTTTGGAGATGTTCTAAACAGTGGGAATTGTTGGAACTGGATAATATTAGGAAATTATTATTACTCTCTTTAAATGTTCATGCAAGTATGTATCATACATATAGCATATTCCACACACACCTCCTTCTTTCCCTCTCCCTTTCCCTCCTCCCCTTATACCTTTTCCTCTCCCTTCTCTTTCCTTCTTTCCTCCTCATAACCCACTTTATTCCTCTAGGTGATTTAACTTCTATTTTCATCACACACTCACACACACACACACACACACACACACACACACACACACGTGCACAATTTTATAAATGTGTAGAAAGTTTAGAAATTGCACACAGAGGAGACATACAATAATTTGTCTTTCTTGAAGTGGCTTCATTCCGCTAATATGACATCTCCAGTTGCAACCATTTTCCTGCGAATGACATGACTCCCTTCTCTAAAGCTGAGAAAACCCCACAGCCTTTGTATACAACTTCCTTCCTTTCTCCATCCCTCCTTTACTTCCTTCTTTCCTTCCTTCCTCCCTCTCTCCCTGTCTCCCTCCCTCCCTTCCTTTGTTAATTAAATTTTGAGACAGAGCCTCATCATGCAGCCCTGACTGGCCTGGAACTCTCTGTAAGAAAACACTGACCTCAAACTTACAGAGATCCACCTGCCTTTTTCTCCCAAGTGCTGGGATTAAAGTTGCTACCCTCTGGCTTCTCTTTAATTTGATATGTGGCAATGACATTACAACATGTAAAAGAAAGAAAGAAAGAAAGAAAGAAAGAAAGAAAGAAAGAAAGAAGAAAAAAAGCTGTCTTCTGACAGAGGTGTGTTTTAAGTACACACAGATAAAATTGCCTGACTGAGTTTCACTTTATCTTAACACGTTCTAAAAGTCGAGTGATAGCAATGGAATTTTTCAAAATTTTGACAACTGTTGAGAGTAAATGATGGGTTTTAATACAATTTTCCCTCTGTTTTTCTATTATGTTTCAAATTTTCTATATGGAATTATTTAAGAAAAGGGGAAAATACAACCCCGGGTAATTCATCTACACCTTTAAGTCTAGTTCTCTGGGGAGACCCCCAACGGGGACGTAACAAGGAAGCAGAATCCAACAGCACTGCAAAAACAACCCAGCAGTTGGATGTGTCTGACCCCAAGAGTGTTCAGGGAAGGTCAAAGAGGAAGCAGGCTCAAAGTGACTTTCTGCCTGGGTGGATAGGCAGTGGTATCCATTGCTAGCAGGATGCCACCCCATGCCAGTCCTGACGCTCCCCTCACTCTCTCACCCTTATGGCTCCTGGGATTACAGCCTCAAATCCTCTGCAGAGAGGATTAGAATTCAGAGATTCTTTGCTGGGCCTCACCACCCACTAAAACAGTTTGTGCTGAACAAAAGCGGTGGCTGACCCACCTGGGCTGCTCCCCAGCAGGCAACATGAAATATTTGACAGGCTTTGAAAATAGCCACTCACTCACTCACTCAGGGCAAGAAACTATTTATTAGGGGAACATAGAAAAAGATGTCAATTTAACTCTTAGCGTTATGTGTATTTCTCTCCAGAGGGCAAGGAGGTCTATATTTTTTTTAATCATTATGGGATGGGGAAAATATAGTATATTGTTTTAGAGCCAAGTCACTTTGAATTCCATCAATACATTTTGTGCTAATTATCTTACTTCCTCACTTCCTAATAGGAACCTCTTGGAATTGGGAGAGAACCCAAATAACAAAGAAAAGCAAGTTCTGCCCATCCATCACTGCGGTACATATACTCGAGACGGTTAATGAACTTGGCTTGCAAAATGCCATTTATACTTTGCTCTTAAAGTTACCTAGAAAATTTTATTTTGTCTTCATGTTGTTTGCCCTTTAAGAGTTTCTAATAATTATCTTTTTTAAAAAAAAAGAAAAAAAAAGTCTTTGCACCTTTGCAAGTGCACGATGGAGCACAGAAACATATTTGCTGTTTTAGAAGCCATTGTACTCAATAGCTCAGTGACATCTCCAATCAGCCTTGTTATGGTAACTGCACGGTGGAGGGTGCCACCCCACAGTTATTTTTCTTCTGCAAAGTAATGGCATTCTGTATCTCAGTTGAAATAAGTGTGTTTGACTGTTCTATTAAAGTATATTATCCTAAATTGGTTGTCAGTCAGGCTGGCCTCATTAGGAATTCAAAACTCTAGGTTCATCAGGGAATAGATTTTGAATGGCTAATGACGTCAGGAAGCTGCCAACCCTTATTCATAAGAAAAATTAGATCCATGATGTCTCAAGAGTTCACACTTCCTGTCCCCTCTCCTGCTCCTATCCAGGCCCTTTCTACTTTCTACCCCATTCAACAGACTTCCCTCTTCTATCTCCACCCTCTTTTCCAAGACTCCATACAACACCCTCGCATGCGTGTGCGCACACATATACACATGCATGAACATTGTATACACTGCTTTGCTCATTAGTTTGACATCCCAAGCACCAAGCTGTCTCCTACCTTTGTCCTCATGCCTACATCTCCGTGTCCACCACCTGCTTGGGCATCAGTTCATGTCCACATACCACAATCGCCAGGCTTCCAACTATTTACCTTACATTCCTTTCCACTCTCCCTACTTTGTTTAGCCCCTTGTTCAAATCTTTTCCTTCCAGAAGGAATTCTTGCTGCTTCAAATAGACCTAGCCTCTCCCTCCAAGGCTCATTTCTTGATTCCTCTCATAGCTTCCCTAGAGAAGATACACAGGCAATGATTTTGCACACACATTCAGCTGTATCCATCTTCACATCCCAAGTAGCACCTAGCATTTGGCAGTTGTTCCATGTGTTTCAGAGTTTCAACAAAATACAATGCAGCCACTCAAAACCAAGGAACTGGGAAACTAAGGACAAGATATAACACTAAGCAAAACGCAATGGCAGAATAGTATATAAACTATGCTCCCATTTATATGAAATAAAATCAGATATGGATAGAGCTATATAAAGATATAAATGGGCGGGTGGGGGCTCTGATAAATCTCTCAAAGGTGAACAATAAAACTCTGACAATACTGGCTGCCACTGAAGAGGTGGTAGGCACACGGGTCAGTGGTTGGATAGAGACTTGCTGTTTGAATTTTATTACCTTCTGCATATATTACCCACATTACCCATTCAAAGATAACAATTCAATCGAAAGTAATAAAATAAGTGTTTGAGTTTAATTGAAGCTGAGCTGAACAACCCTGAAATTAATAATGGAACTGGCGGAGTAGTCAGATTGCCCAGGAGTTCAGCATTCAGAGAATTTTATTTCTCTAATTATATGGATCCAGTGCCAAGTCTAATTCATTAGTTTTAGTAATGGTGATAACAATTAATATGCTTATAACATTAACAAGTCAGAAAAACTTGTTATATTGAGAAATTTTATCCAACTATGGTAAAATTCTATCAGAAATTTTATCCACCTCTGTTAAAAAGTCTATCAGTTTACAAAATCGGTTCCTGACTGTGGGGTCTCTTGAGTGTTTTGTGTTTGTTTTGCTTTGCTTTGCAGCTGTTTGTTTCAGGTTTGGGTCCTTTTTGCTGTAAACGAGTGTAGTGGTTTTAGTGAGCCTGACCCCCGTATCTCACTTGGTCCACCGTTGGAGGTGTTTGGGAAGGTTTTGCAGGTGCAACCTTGCTAGAGTAAGTGTGTCACCAGCAGCAGGCTTTGAGTATTTACACTTTGACCACACTGACAGTTCACTTTCTCTGCTTTGTGCTTTCATTTGAAGGTGTGAGCTCTCCGAGTTCTGTGCCACTCCTGTCTCGTGCTCTCATTGCCTACCCTTCACTGTGGACTCTTATCCCTCTGTAAGCATAAGCCCAAATAAACACTTTCTCCTGTAATTGCCTTGGTCCTTGTGTCCAATCACAGTGACAGAAAAGCAGCGAATATGGATAGTGTTTCCAAACAGTCAAAGTTGGAACACTGCAATATGTGTTTTTCGACTTTCACAGGCACCTACATTATACAGGGAAATCCTTGCTGAAGTGTGTGCATGGAGGTAATAAAAACTGTCCTTAAGAGTTTGTAATGGGGCTGGAGAGATGGCTCAGAGGTTAAGAACACTGACTGCTCTTCCAGAGGTCCTGAGTTCAATTCCCAGCAACCACATGGTGGCTCACAACCAAATGTTGTATACATAATAAATAAATAAAATCTTTAAAAAAAAAAAAAGAGTTTATGATGTAGTCAGGGAAAGCCCTCCCCAGGAAGAACTAGAGCACTGCAGCTAAGAGAGTCCCATTGGGGTTGTCTGGCTACATCAGCCCTAGTTCATGTTCACCTTTCATGGATTTCCCACTACTGGAGTTAAAGAACTGATCTATTGTTCAGACGTGGGATATTATGGTATCATCTCCAGATACTTCCATCCCCTTCCTTTCCCCTCTTGGTCTATTGGTAAACACAGTCCATGAACTTCAAAAGAAGATGGGGGAGGAAAAGAACCCCCTTCCCAATGTACTTCCAGGTGGCTTCTTCCCTGTTAGACAAGGAGACCTTGTCCTGGGCACCAAGATCTCATCACTCTCATCATTATCTCAGCCTCTGGACCTGCGAATGTTACTCATGGCTGTTAAATTATCCTGCCTTCTGTAAGATCTCTTTTTAAAGAGCCACCTATGATGTATGAGCAGCTCTCAAACTCCACCCCTGGAGGCCCCCAGTGGAATACTGGGGGCAGATTGGAGACTTGTGAGGCAGAGCAGATCCTGGGGGACACTAATGAGGGGCAGGGCCAGTGCAGAAGGAGCACCACTTATTATTAACGTATTAGCCCAGCAGGGCAGTGTGCCAGAGCTAAGAAGACTCAATCTAGCATACTGGCTCAGCTATGAAAGATCTGTTAACTCTAGTGTAAAAGTACCCCTGTAGTCCAATATCTGCATACCACCTGTACCCCCAAAAAGTACTATTTTGTAATAAATCCTCAGACACTACCAGTTATAACAATAACTTTAGGTATTACTACAAACCACGGATACAACTGTTGTAACTCTTTATAACTAATGTTGACATTATAGAGTATATGGTAAACAGGCTGCTACAGAGTCCATGGTAAGGCAATGGGCTGTTGAATCTCCAGGGATTTTCCCAGGATATGGCAAGTGGCTGACATTTGATGGACTTGATAAACTATTATATATAGCATAATACACATACTATCTTGTTTCCAAGGGGAAAAGGATTCAATTACTTTAAAGCGAAGTCACAGAGCTGATGATGGGGCTCCAATGGCAGAGTGCTTGCTTAGTGTTCACAAAGCTCTGGGTTTGATTCACGACACTATGAACTGAATGGGGCACACCAATGATACTGAACTTGGGAAACAGAGGCAGAGAATCAGAAGTCCAAAGCCACCTTTGGCTTCATAGAGAATTCAAGGCCAGCATAAGTTTTATGACACCTTGTCTCAAAAACAGGGCGGGGAGGGGCGGAGTGCTCTTATCTGCAGAAAGCAAATAAAAGTTTTTGATCAGAAAAGTCAGGGTATCGACTATGCTGAAGGGAAAGACAGGGACTCCTGTGCAGCCAGCTCTAGTGATCCCCGAGTGCTTGGTCCCTCCTTTCTTAATCAGGCTCCCTTAGGAAGGAGGCGAGCATATCTACCCTACTAGTAGTTTTCCAGATTCCAAGCATTCTCTTGAGCCAACACCCTCTCCATGTCCTTGGCATGTGCTCCAAGTGGCTTATAGGAAGCATTTGGAACCATTCTCCAGAGAATCCAGAGACAACATCAGCAATACCCTTCCAACCCCCGATTGTAATTAGGTACTGCTGGTTGGTGAGAATATTGAAACAGCCTTTCCAAGAGCAACTTGGCAACCATCACAGACAGAGCTCCAGAACTGCTCTTCAAGCCAACACAAGGAAACCATCCAAAATGTGTAAAAGGCTTTCCGGTCACACACATTCAGAGTCTCAGCTGTGAGACTCAGGGAAAGTCTGGACAACACCTACATTTCTAGTGATGGCAAATGCTCTTTTTACTCTCACATCCTTGACTATTATACAGCTATTGATATGTTTAGAAAGGGCTGGTAACAAACTAGAAAACTTAGGTTTGAATTACAAATCAAAAATATGTGTATGCAGGTTAATTTAACTATAACAATATATGGTAAATAATATATGCATGGATTAAATTTCACTAAGAGAAACACAAAAAAAAAAATTATAATGAGATATCCATACCATCAGATCAACAGAATTTAAGGTCTAAAAGTATCAGGTGTTGGCAAATACGTGACATAGTGGGGCCTACAACCATAATTTAACGGTATCTGCTAATATTGAAGAAAATATTTTCTGAATAGGTTCCAAAGAAACTTTTTATAAATATATAAAGAGAAAACCATGGAAGTTTTGGGTTTTTTTTTAGTTTGTAATGCTGAACTACAAAAACTTTTTGATGAACTCAGTTAATTTTGTTTGTTTGTTTATTTTTGGTTTTTCAAGACAGGGTTTCTCTGTGCAACAGCTCTGGCTGTCCTGGAACTAGCTGTATAGACCAGGCTGGCCTCGTACTCACAGAGATACACCTGCCTCTCCCTCTCAAGTGCTGGGATTAAAGGCATGCACCACCACCACCACCTGGAAGTGATTAATTTGTATTAATAAAAAAGATGGATAAATGGCAGTCATTCAAAGGAATACTACTCAGCAATAAAAATAGACAAAGAAGAGCCATAGCAACATGACTAAATCCCACCAGCATAACACTGGACATTACATGAAAATTGCAGAAAAAATAGGTATATAAATCATGAAAGTAGGCAAAGAAATGCCTTGCAATACTTGGTAATCAACATGCAGTACTTAATAAGAGAAGTAAGAATGAAAGCACTGCCTACAGGCATGTCTCTGAGAGAGCTGGGAGACAGAGCAGCAACACCCAGAGTTCCAGACACACACAAGCATTTCATTTCTTAAACAGAACACTGGGTCCTGGATGCTTGCTGTCTCATTCCTCACACATCTTGGTTTATCTTTGTTATTTCATCATGATTCAAAATATACAGAAAACAAAAACATGGAAAATAACTAACTGTACCTAACAGCATGGTGTCATCATCTTAACGGGGATGGAGATGAAACTTCCCTCTTTCCGTATTTCAGCAGTTGCTAAGCATGTAGGTTGGAAATATGTATTTGTTTGTTTTATTCCTATTTACAGATAAGGAGGAACTTGGCAGAACTGTGAGCTACAGAGGCCATGGCTTCAGTGAAGACTAACGGTCCACCCTTCTTTTTATTATTATTTTTCTCTTGTTTTTGAGATTATAATTACACATCCCTTCCCTTTCCTACCTTGAAACCTTCCCATATTCCCTGCCTATCTCTTTCAAAATCATGGCCTCTTGTAGCGGGCTTTTGCTTTGGGGCCACCAACCAGCTCCCAAATTATGACATGGAGACTTAATATTAGCTTCCAATGCTTGGCCTTATCTTATGCTGTTTATTGTTAGCTCTTATAACTTAACTTATTTTCTATTCATCTACATTTTGCCTCAAGGATTTTTTCCTTCCTTCCCTCCTTTCTTTCTTTCTTTGTTTCTTCCTTTCTTTCTTTCCATATATCTTACTTTCCTGTTGACTCCGTGGCTGACTGGCTGGCTTGCAGCTGCCCAGCTTCTGCCACTGTGAGTCTTTCTCCTCCATTCTCATCTCTCCTCTCTCTCCTATTTATTCTCTCTACCTATCAGCCCTGCCTATCCATCTCTTAGACAGGCAAGATGAAACAAATGCAACACAACTTTATATAGTTAACAAAGGCAACAGAAACAAATGTAATACCTTCACGTAGTTAATACCTTCACATAGTTAAAGTAATATTCCCCAGCATAAACAAATGTAACACATTTTTGCCTAGTTAAATAATATTTTACAACATCCTCCTTTTCATAAATTGTTGTTACATCCATATATGTATTTGCATTTCTATTTCTATTTGTCCCACAATTTCTCCCACTCTCTGCTTGAAGTTTTGTGTGTGTGTGTGTGTGTGTGTGTGTGTGTAGGGTTGAGACCTCACTGTCTTTCCAAGGTGAACTTTGACCTGCTTACTGTTGCTGTCCTCATTCGGCTCATGTTTAGGCAGTTACGTTGCTGAGCCTTTATTAACCCTGTCTGATGATGAGTCCTTTTCCTCTGAAGAATTAATGTTCTCCTGTAAGTTTTTGAGCCCCTTGGGGAGCCTCCAGCAGTTTCTGAGAGCTTGCTTCAGTCAATCAATCATGCCAAAGGTCTAAAGGCTACAAGCCGGTGTCCTCCTCAGCCCCAACTACAAGTCCATTGGGCTTCTACCCTTCTATGCCCAGTCCTTCCAAAACTCCATAGTCTGTCTCTGACCTGAGACAGAGACCAATGGACCGGTATACACAGGATTCTCCCCAGCAGTGCTCTGCAGTTGGTGCCTATAGTGAAAGCACATCAGCAGTTCTTCCTTCATCAAACTCCCGGGAGCTAGCCTCCACTTTTTTTTTTTTTTTTTTTTTTTGAGGCAAGGTCTAAACCAGTGGTTCTCAATGTTCCTAATGCTGTGACCCTTCAATACAGTTCCTCACATTGAAGAGACCCCAAACATAATATTTTTGTTGCTATATCATAACTGTAATTTTCTACGATTATGAATCATAATGTAAATATCTGTGTTTTAAATAGTTTTAGGCAACCTCTTTGAAGGGTCATTTGACCCCCCAGGAGTTACGACCCACAGGTTGAGAACTGCTTCTAGAGTTTATGCGTTGCAGGAATCTTTCTGACACCAATAAGAGTGGAGGGGAGGAGATGTTACTAGGGGATCAAAGCCAGGATAGCACTTGAAAAGCATGGCTCCTGGGTCCAGTTGGCATTCTCATATTATACTCTAAAAACCGCAAGACAGAGTGGGCAAGAAAGCAAGATTTTACAGAAGTGTCCATGGCAGTCGGCAAGTTGTTAAGAGCAATGACCCATTGTCTTAGCTATTTCTCTGTGTCATTCTGTTCCAGGTGGCAAGTGAAGTCATGCTTGGCAAATAGATAGTACAAGTAGAACTTAAGTAGTCACTAGACAAATCGATAAGCCAGCATCTAACATTTGGTCTTCTCTACATTATTCTACTTCACACCCAGTCATCTAGGCTGACCCACCAGGCAGCTCCATGGATCCTCTGTTCTAGCTCTCTAATACTGGGATTACAAATGTGTGCCATAGAACCTGGCTTTTTACCCATCAGGTTCTGGGTTTCCAAATTCAAGTTCTCATGCTTCTACAGAAAGTGTGTTACTGGATGAGTCATGGTTAAAACCAAGAATGTGGACCAGCAATGTAGCTTAGCAATTAGGACTACTTAATACCAAAACTGAAGACCTGGGTTCAATCCCCAGAATCCATGTGGTAGAAAGAGAGAATTGATTCCCGCAAGCATGGTGGAATATGACTTTAACTATGTAAAGGCGTGTTACATTTGTTTATGTTTCAGAATAATACTTTAACTACATAAAGATGTGTTGCACTTGTTTACGCTACGTTTGTTTAACTATGTAAAGATGTGTTGCATTTGTTTAACTATGTAAAGATGTGTTGCATTTGTTTAACTATGTAAAGATGTGTTGCATTTGTTTAACTATGTAAAGATGTGTTGCATTTGTTTTACATTGCCTGCCTAAGGCACCTAATTGGTCTAATAAAAAGCTGAAAGGTCAATAACTAGGCAGTGGATGGATAGGTGAGGCTGGCAGACAGAGAGAATAAGTAGGAGGAGATATCTAGGCCTGACAGAGAGAACCAGGAGGAGAAAGGAGATGCTTGGGGCTAGCCAGCTAGGCAGCTACCAGACAGACAGATACAGAGAAAGCAGAAAAGTAGGGCATACAGAATGACAAAAAGGTTAAAAAGCTCTGAGGCAAAATGTAGATGAAGGTTAAAATAAGTTATAAGAGCTAGTGGGACAAGCTTAAACTAAGGCCAAACATTCATAACTAATAATGAATCTCCATGTCATGATTTGGGGGCTGGCAGTCCAAGAAAGCCTGATATATGCAAATTAGCTTCTAACATCCCCACACACATGCTATTAACAGATAAATTCATAGATAGGCAAATTATAAATAGACAAAAATGTATGCTGTCATGATGTCCGCTATCTTTTTAAAGTTCTCTTAGAATAAAAATCATAGGCTCTTATATGTAATTCACAAAATCTCAGTTTCCCTGGGCCTGGGGCCAATGGGAAGCATTCTTGAGCTAGTGGAATTTTGGTGTTATACCAGGACAATCTCAAGAAAAATGGTTTAAGTTAGTGACCCCACAACAGAGAGAGATGACAGGTGACAGATAATACACAGATAGATATAGGAAGATAATATGTAGATAGATATAGAGATGATCTACAGTAATTAATTGATGATAGGTATATTAGATAAATAGATAATTGATAGGAAGATAAATAGTAAATAAATAGATGGGCTAATTTATAGAAAGATAGATATAGTAAATAGATACAAATAAATAGTAGATACATAACAAAGCAATAGATAGATGATAGAAACAGATAAATACTAGACAGATAAATTGATAGATAGCAGACTTTATAATCTCGTATGGATATAATGAGCATTGCACAATAAAGTTGGGATTGTTACTGAGGCTTCTGTTATTTTTAATGAAAGCAACACAAATTCAACTTAGTCACCAAGTATACTATTTCCCATATCCCATTCTTTGAGTCAAAACAGTGTATGTTCTGAATTCTACATGCCAGCCAGGCTGGTTTCAGCTGGATCAACTTAAGATGGATTCTGCCTCTCTTGAGAGTAGGATAGAACTGATATTTCATGAGATTCATGGACCTTCTTTTAACCAATGAAGTGTAGGATGAATATCCTAAGAATGATCAGCATTCATTCACTTATTAAACTCATATTTCCCAAGCACCTAGTAATAGAGGACTATTCAGTCTCTTCCTTATCAATGGAAGCACAGTAAGCTCTCCCAAATATCACTTCCCTGTTCTAAAAGAATAAAGACTGGGGTGCACAGTACAGATCTAGACAGTGAGGCAGGAAGGAATGGAGGCAACAGAGGTGGTTTCAGCTAAACTGAGGATGGAGTGGCCTAAAAGACAGAGAACTTGAGTGAGGATGTGCGGAAGAAAGGCTCCATGTGGCCAGCCATCGGGAATCCCTCCACATGCTGAGAACTTCGAGGACCTGAATTATTGCAACGGACTTCACTTGGCTGTGTTTATTTTTGCCAAATTCTAAGTGAGACCCTGGGGTGCTTGTTTGTAAGGACTGCATCCGAAATTAATTCAAACAGGCTGAGTGGAGGGCAGTGATTCCTACAGAGGGAGCTCTCCCACCTGCACAGCATGCTGCCCTCTGCCACGTGATCCCCCACGCTGAAGGCGTGCGAACACACCATAAAGACGGCAAGGGTTACTTGTCAGCATTTTATTTCTGGTCTACAGAAAAGAAAGCCGAGATGCTTATCATACAGCCATGAGCATGTTTTTCTTGTGGAAGAGGGGGGCAGGGAGATTAACTGATCAATCTGGTACCAAGTCACAGGTACATGGGTGTTTCCAATAAATCGTTTTTTTAACTCGAGTCCAAACGGTGAAAAAAAAAAAGCAAAACTAAAACAATACGGCTCAGCTAAGATGTAAAGACAGCTTTTACTGATTTTGTACTCAATTGCCAAATGCTACAAGAACAATAGACAATAAAAACAGGAATATAATGTGTTTGGATCAGGAAAATCTGTGCTACAATGAAAAAAAAAACATCTACAACTCTTTTTTTACAGCAGTAAATTAAATACTGCATTGAGGGAGGCCGATATGCTCAAATTCCCTACCTCGTTTATAACTGCAAGCGTCAAGATTCCACACTGGATATCTGAAAAGAGTCAGAGATGCAGAGGGGAACTTCGGAGTTTCTTTGCTATAGTCCTCTCATTTTGTAAAGAATGGAAGAACCTCTTAAAATGTGGCTTAGTTTTCTCTCCTGTTACTGTGATGACATACCCTGACAGGAGCCACTGAAGAAGGGAACATTTGCTTGAATTCACAGTTTTTGGGTTTTTTTGTTTTTTGTTGTTTGTTTTTCGAGACAGGGTTTCTCTGTGTAGCTTTGGAGCCCATCCTGGCACTCGCTCTGGAGACCAGGCTGGCCTCGAACTCACAGAAATCCTCCTGCCTCTGCCTCCCGAGTGCTGGGATTAAAGGCGTGCGCCACCAACGCCCGGCCTTGAATTCACAGTTTTAATTGTAAATTAAATTGAGGTGGGCACTTGAAGGGGCCAGTTACATGGCCACCTGGTTTAGGCAGCCAGAAAGAAAAGAGGAACGAATGCATGCTGCTTCCCAGTAACCTTTCTCCACTTACACAGTTCAGGATCTCTGACAAGGGGATGGCACCACCCACAATAGGCCAGTCTTTCCACTTTAACTAACAGAAGATAATTCCCACAGGCATGCTTAGATGCTCCTCTCCTGGGAACAAACAAACTCCTTTAAAACAATAAACAAATCCATTTAAATATAATATCTTCCTTTGGCAAAATAAACTAGATGAGCCCACCACACGATGATTTCATAATTCATTACATCCATGTTGTGAGTTTCACAGCACTGAACTGGCCCTAGACAGCCTCTCAGTCTTCTGGCATCTTAGGAAGACACTAAGAGGAAGAAAAGGTCTCTCTCAACTACTAATACTAAATGGAGAATGTCTACTTCTCCTTCCCCGAAGCCTCCTCCCACCATCCACCTAACCACTTAAGTCAGATGTCATCTTTATCGTCTAAACGTCGCTTCCACCTTGGTGCACACCATCCTCCTTCAATTAAAACTACAAAGCTTCCCAATAGCTCCCCCACCAAGTTCCACTCCTGATCCCTCACTATTTGTTGATCAAAGGCGGCCAAGGGAGTCTTTTAAAAACATAAATTGTGGGCTGGGGAGATTGCTCAGCAGATTGAGGCACTTGTCAAGCCTAGTGTGACGGGGGAAGTACTTCTGTGTATGTTTATCTTATTAATTGTTAAATAAAATACTGTTTGGCCAATGAAATGGCAAGTTAGGCAGGGCTATGAGGCAAAGAGGATTCTGGGAAATGGTGTAGACAAGTGATGATCCAGGCAGGAAGTGATATAGCAAGGAGACTCAGATTTAAAGAAGGAGAAACCGGAAGCGTCTCTTTTTTCCCCTCGGCTCCTGCTCCAGCGGCACGATGTGATCCACCGACAAGGAGGGACGCCAATAAGGTGTCCGATAAGATAAGTCTTATAACATATATAGATTTATGATAGTTAAGACTGAGCTAACAGATGAGAAATCCTAGTCATTGGCCAAACAGCATTAAACCTAATACAAGTTTCTGTGTATTCATTTGGGCCTAACTCGGGCCGGCAGCTGGCATAAAGCTCACACATGGCAATGGGGCTCAGGCAGCTTTTGGCAGAAAGATTTATCATAACACTAGTGGGCTGAGATCCATTCCTGGGATCCTCATTCTCATTGTGGAAGTAGACAACTGACTCCGGCAACTTGTCCTCTGACTGCCTCTCCTGCACTGCACTACACTGTATGTTCTCTCTCTCTCTCTCTCTCTCTCTCTCTCTCTCTCTCTCTCTCTCTCTCTCTCTCTCTCTCTCTCTCTCTCTACACACACACACACACACACACACACACACACACACATACACACATACAAATAAATAAACAAACAAACAAGATCTCTGTAGCCCCAGACTGACCAACTGGCTACACAGCTGAGAATGACCTTAAACTTCTAGTTTTCCTACTGATCATTCCATCTTCTCCCTCCGCTGAGATCACAGATAAGCATCATTACAGTGTTGAGATGGACTCCAAGGCTTCATGCGTGCATGCCAGGCAAGCACTCTACCAACTGAGCTACTCCTCCACCCAGCTTCCCACCAAATGAAGAACACATGTGTCTCTGTCATGGCCCACAAGACCCTGCACAGCCGAGCCCTTGTCCAACTCTCCATTTCTGTCTATGCCACTGTGGTCTCAGCTATTGGGCTTTAAGTAGCAAACTAGTCCATCTTAACAGACACATGCAGTCATTTTGAATAAATGTATCTCAACTTTGTTGAGGCCTATAACCATGCCACCAGTCACCTGCCTTTTTAGTCACAGCTATAATTTCTAGCCCCATATTTGTATCTCATAGTGAAAGGTCGAAAACAAGTGATCAGTGGTAACTGAGATGCATAAAGTAATTGTGATACATGGGACAGTTGTATCTAATTCACCTTAAATGTAAATTCAACAGCAATGGAGCCCCAGGCTGCAATTCATCCTACAGAGAATATTAAGTCAGCATCAGACGCATAACTTTTTTTTTTTGTTTTAGAAAAGGCCCAGATTTAATGGATACAACACTCCTGAATGGTTTTCCAGCTCCTCAGAGAGAAGACAGGGAAGAGAAACCAAAAAACCACATGTCTGTTTTCTGGGGGGCAGTTTAAATACCCTGTGAAGTGGTCTTGAGCATCTCTGTTGGTGGAGCTACTGTTGGCAGGCTTTCTGAGGGAGGCAGGGTCTGGGGAGCGGGAGGGAGGTGGGGCTTCCACCAGAACATTCCAGACTCTTTAGGTATATGGATGCCAGCGGCTAGGGTGGAGCTTCCTCCAGAACAGCTGCCCCTCTAAATGTCAGAGAGTATGTGTGGAGAAAGGGCAGTCCTCATTCAAGATTTCTGTGATAAAGCATCATGATCAGAGGGTTTTTATTAGATTTACATTTCCACATCACTGTTTGCACATGACTTATTTTGCAGAAGTCTTAAGAACTGGAATGCTGTAAGTCTTACATTTGTTTTTATTACATTTTTAAGTGTTTTAAATGTCCGTATCATCTAATATCTCTGAAAATTGCAATAATGTTCTAATGCAAGATTATATCCATGGGGGAAACTGGATTTGTATTGTCATATGGTGAAGAAGCTTTTGAAATACATCAGCCATCCATGTCACAAAGGGAGCTATCATTAATTTTCCAATGTCAAATATCTAGTTAAAGATCTTTCTACCAATATGGGTCAAATTATATTTGTGCTTGAATGCCAAAGATAATTTCATGGGGAGAGAGAGACAGAGACAGAGACAGAGACAGAGACAGAGTCTCATGTAGCTCAGGTTGGTCTTGAACTCCATATGAGTCTGTAGCTGAGAATGACCATGAACTCTTTGCCATCCTGCCTTTGCTTCCCAAGTTCAGGAATTACAGGTATGAGCCACCATGCCATGCTGGAGACTAAATGAATGGGTTTTGTGCATGTTCGGCAAGCACTCTACCAATTCCCCAGCACAAGATGTAAGTTTTAGAAGTTTTTTTTTCTTCATTGTATTTATTTATTGGTTAGTAATCACAAGTTTTATAATAATAATAATAATAATAATAATAAAGAGACTTAGATTACATATAGGTGCTGAAAATACTAACTGCTTATGCCTGCTTAAATTCAACAAAAAAGCCACTACACGATGACTCCTATGGCTTCCAGAGAAGAGTTCTCTATCAAGACTAATTAATACCCAAAATGTGTGTGAGCAGGAACAAGCTAAATGCTCTGCTTACCAAACCCCATCCTCACCCAGTTCTCATGAGAATCTAAGTCTCCTGGAGTGGTGCTTCACTGTCCACAGAAGTCCCTGGATTTTTACTTTTGCCCTACTGAAAATGATCAATTTTATAACACAAATGTAAGTAGCAACATGTTAAATTTTGGTTTCTAGCTTAAATAACTAGATACCTACCTCTAATCAAGTTGTCTATTGCTTTCTATAACTCGTTCTGCTTTTATTCTATTTCTAGACTATAATTCCAGCTGGAGTTTTGAGTTTCAAGAACACAACGAGAAAGGAACAAATATTTCAAGGGATAAAGTCGGTGTTTTCATGTAATTCAATCCTTTGACTTTAGCAGCACAACTTTATTTTAAATCAAGAGAGACCAGGAGATGCCACTGGTGTAAAGTGCGACTGGCGCCACTCAGTACAAGTCAGCAGTAACAACCAAATGCTCTGGAACAGAAATAGGAGCAAGAGGAAGAGGTGCATGGACATATTTTTCCGCATATCTAGGGATTTTGCTGCTGATATCAAATCTAAGATGAAGAGCATTAGTCACAGTAGAGAGAAAATGATGCCATATGCCTCAAGAGAGATGACAATAAGTGAATCAAACTCAAGTGCAAGAGAAAATCCTACAGCCATGCCTTTTGGCCAAGGTCATTCAGGTCAGCTTTCTGCTGACCGGTCCCATTCTTTCGGTGGAAGCTGAAGTCTCTATCACTTTAAACCTCCTCTGGATGCAGGCCTGCCTCAGAGAGCAGCTTGTCAGCCTGAGTAAGCAGAGGTTTTGCTATGGGTTGGATCTGAAGGGCATCACTCTACACACTCTGACCCAATACTCTTCCTTAATAAACATTTTTGTTGTCTTCTTTACAATCATGAAGTGAATTTCGTTGTTAATGAAACTTGCAGATATATGTATCTCCCGTGACTCCAACAGTGACAGCAAGGACAAAAGCTGTCTCTTATTGAAGAATATGTACTCCTCGATGCAAATGTTCAGACATGATGACGCTGAAGACCTATTGGAGTATTTGGAAGCCTACAAAGATCAATAGTAAATCAGCCTCATTTTAAAAAACATGAGAAAACCCAAAAGCACTTCTAACGAGAAACCAATTGAGGGAAAACCTACATAGAATAAAAATTTTGAGATTTTCATCTTGGCAGCCAACAGATTCTGGGAGAGAGGGAGGCATGGTACCCAGTTGTGTGCCCACTGCTGAGCACACCAGGCTCCAATAGATGGCTTCAAACCCATGTTCACACAGACACCACAGTTAAACTCAGTGGGACACAAGAGAAACAAAAACTCATGAATATAGGAAAATGATTTACAGGAAAGAAGGACTGGCAGGCGGGGATAGTAGGGGAATAAAAAGGAAGGGGATTGATTGTATTTGATATAATATTTTTATTATTATTAACCAGGATACAACATATACATGTGTGAATCCGTCAAAGAACAAAATTAGAGTTTAGGGACTGGAGGGATAGCTCAGCCATTAAAGGCTAGGCTCACAACCAAAAATATAAACTTAGAGTTCAAATAAGTAGTAAGAAATCATATATTCCTGTATGTGATATGATAGAAAAAAGAGAAGCTACCAATATGCCACACATATTAGTCATTTGTCTCCCTGCTGACAAAACAACTTAAGGGAAAGAGAGAGTTATCCCAGCTCATAATTCAAGTCTACATTTGGTCATGGAGAAGCCATGGTGGCAGAAGCTTGATGCAGCTGCCCACACTGCATCTGTAGTCAGGAAGCAGAGAGGTGAGCACTGGTACTCAGCTCTCTTTCTCTGTGTTCAATCCAGGACCTCAGTTCATGGGATGACACACCACAGACAGAGTGGGCTTTCCCACCTCAGTTAACCTTGTCTAGACACTCCCTCACAGGAATGCCCTGGGCTTGTCTCCTAGGTGTCCTCAATCCTGTTACATTGATGATCAATGCTAACCACTACACATCAACAAATTGTAGTTGATCAAAGTGAAGAAAACCAGGACCCGTGACCAGATGATCCGAAATGCAGATACACCCTACCAGGGCAACAGATTTGGGATGTATTTCAAAGCCCGCAGGGGTAGGTTCACTGGGAAATACACTCAGCTGTTTGTAACACATCCCTGGTCCTCTTCAAGGCTTTGGGAATGGGGGTGCTTTGTGTTTCCCTGGGATATTGCCAGCTCACACTGCCAGGACAAGCTTTTCCATACTAAACAAAGAGTAAGAACTAGAGCCAGTGGGTGTATGAGTTCAAAGAGAGTTCATGAGTTCCAGCTCAGCCAGAACTACAGTGAAACCTTATCCTGCTTAACCAAGTTCAGTACTCGGCAGTTACCTTTTTTTAAAATGGAGACCTAGGGACTGCAAAGACGGTGTCTTAGTTAAGGTTTCTATTGCTATGAAGAGACACCATGACCACAGCAACTCATAAAGAAAACATTCAATTGGGGCAGCCCCCTTACAGTTTCAGGGGTTCACTCTCTTTATCATTATGTCGGGGAGCATGGCAGAGTGCAGACAGACGTGCTGGAGTAGTACCTGAGAGTCCTACATCTTGCAGGCAAGCAGGAAGTCGACTGTCACACTGAATGAAACTTAAGCAAAAGGCACACTTCCTCCAACAAGGCCATCTCTACTCCAACAAAGCCACGCCTCCCAGTAGTGCCACTCTCTTTGGGGACCATTTTCTTTCAAACTATCACAGATGGCTCAGTGGTTAAGAGCACATGCTACTCTTGCAGAGGACCTAGGTCCAGTTCCCAGCACCCACATGGAGGTTCACAACTGTCTAACTCCAGTTCCAGGGAATCCAACACCCTCTTCTGGCCTCCAAGCATACGACATATATATAGTACACATACATGCATGCAGACAAACCCAGATAATAAAATGTATCTTCTTAACTTGGATATTTTTTAAATCCCATTAATGAATTAAGGTTTTATATATGAAAAGTTATGACTAAGAGTTGGGTAAGTAACTAAGTTGGTAGAGTGATTACCCTAACATGCATGAGGCCCTATGTTAGATCTCCCATAGTACATAAAATTGGCCACAGTAGCACATGGCTATAATCCCGGTGACGTGGAAGTGGAACAGGGGGATCAGGAGTTCAAGATTATCCTTGACTACATAGAAAATTCAGTACAAGCCTGGGCTAAAGAGACTCGCCTTTAAAAAGAACAGAAGAGGCTGGGCGGTGGTGGCTCATGCCTGTAATCGCAGCACTCTGTAAGTTCCAGGACAGCCAGAGCTGTCACACAGAGAAACCTTGTCTTGAAAAACAAAACAAACAAACAAACAAAAACAAAACAGAAGAGATGCTGTCCAAGATCAGACTTTGCCATCTTCAGTTCACAGCTCCTGTTTACTCTCTTCCCCATTGGCCTTTTTCTCTGGGAACTTTCTGTTAAAAGAAAAGAAAACAAAAAAAGGAAATACAATTTGCACCAAAAATCAAAAGTATATGATTTTACTGGGATATTTATTCCATCTAAACAAATATCTGTTATGTCAGCACTAATGCATATATTACAATTGCACGTGCTTATTTTGTGCTAACAAAAAGAATAATTCTGGGTTGCTATTTTACAACATCCAATAAATCAATTCTATTTTGTATCAAATTATTTTAGAGATGCTCTATATGAAATGGCTTCCCAGTGTTTTGAACATTCCTGTTCTGAGGTTCCTTTCTTCTCTTAGGTCAGGTACTCCAGGCTTGACATTGCCAAGTTCTCCTGCCTGAGTCAGATCATTCCAGGGAGTTTCTGGTTTCTTAGGCCCTCAGTTTTGGCCTGATGCCACTTCTGAAATCTTCTTAAACCATCCAGGGCTGTTGCGTAAGGATATTTCAGTGCCTGGAAGCATTTGAATGTCAACATGCCATGACTGGTTTTGTGCTTCCTGTCAGTCAGATTAAACCTCTTGGTTTCTCCCTGCTTCACATCACAGAAACAAGGGACTGATGAGTCAGTCACCATTTAGAACTGTAAAGTGCTGCTGGGAGGCTTAAGAGTGGAGTAGGATTCCTGGAGCTCAAGTTCTTGGTCATGTGAGCTGTCCAACATGGATGCTGAGAACTGAACTCCAGTCCTCTGGAAGACCAGCAAGAGCTCTTAACCACTGGGCCATCTCTCCAGCCCTAGCCATCTCTATTTTAAAAGGAGAAAATAAAGGCACTTAGGAAAGAGACATATTCAAGAGCCTTACTGTGAGTGAGTGCCATTGAACATCAACTTGGATCCTATGAGGTTCCGATTTCTTTTTAATATCACTTTCCACTGGAAAGACTAGCATATTTCACCCTGGGAAGTTTGTCACACATGATCTGTAATATACTTTAGGAAATGCATACAGGGCACTGGAGATACGGCTTAGTGCTTAGAGAACTTCCTGATCTTACAGAAGACAAGGGTTCATTCCCAACACCTGCATTGTAGTTTACAAGCATCCATAAATCCAATCCCATGGGATCCGACAGCACTCTTTTTTGACTTCCATGGGCACCATACTCACATATGGTACTGATACCTACCCATAGGCAGAAAAAAAAACAAATAAACTCACATATATAAATATGAATAAAAAATAAAATTAAAATGCATCCTAGTTCAACCTCAATGATTACCTTAAAAATGGAAAGATAGGGCTGGAGAGATGGCTCAGAGGTTAAGAGCACTGGCTGCTCTTCCAAAGGTCCTGAGTTCAATTCACAGCAACCACTGGTGACTCACAACCACCTGTAATGATATCTGGCTCCCTCTTCTGGCCTGCAGGCATATATGCAGGCAGAACAATGTATACAAAATAAATAAATCTTTTTTAAAAAATGGAAAGATCACTTGGCTGGAGAGATGGCTCAGTGGTTAAGAGCATCAGCTGTTCTTCAAGAAAACCAGGGTTCAATTCCCAGCATCCATATGGCACCTCATAACTGTCTGTACCTCCAATTCCAAAGGATCTGTCACCCTCATACAGACATATGTGTAGGCAAAAAAAGATAATCAATGCTCATAAAATAAGATATATAAATTATTAAGTTTCTTTTAAAAATGGAAAGATCTGCCCTATTCTTAGAGCAGCCTCATGGAAAAACTAGACAACGTAGAATTTGTCCAGAGTTGGCATTGTCCTCAGGATCCTCTGTAAGTTGGAATAAGCCCTGCCTGGTGAAGAGTACTTTGTATCCCTCTCCTTTTGGGCTAAACAGAGCCTTCTTAGCAAGGAAGCTGCTAGGGTAGCATCAGGCTATTAATGGGAAAAGCATTTACTTTAGATTACTAAGACTGTAAAGTAGATCGGAGGCCCTCTATGACTGGCTATTAGAGATGTTAATTAAATATTTATAATATCTAAATTAGCATAGTGAAAGCTCAATTCATCAATTTGTTTTGGTGTGTTTGTAAGGGGGGGGGGATAACTCCTAATATCCCTGAAGAAATATTCTATGTGGGTCAATAGGAAGATGACTGAACACTTGATTATGATTGTGGTAAACTTTTTATTTTGATTTTATTTAAAGGTACTTGTTGCAGCACCTTACCTTAAATCATTTACCACAGTCAATATACTGGAGTGCCATGCATTATTCATTGTTACCTAATGAAAAATTTGCTAAGGTACTTCCATGCTGAATGCCTGATTGATTAATTGATTACTTGATAGTTACTTCCAAAAAGTAGAGGCTAGATTTCATGTGGACAATGAGGCGCTAGAAGCTGAAGTCCTAGGCATCCTCTATTGCTAGCCAGGATGCTGAAGGACCTAGATATTTCCACATCTTGCAATGGTACCTTGATAACAGGGCTTCATGGTTAGTAATTAAGAGGAATATTTGGATCATCCACTGAATCTGCTAAGTGACTGTTTCTCCCTAGTCCTGTATGGAAAAACCAGTGTGAATGCCTAGATGCCCGTGGCCTCTGGATGCTTAATGTGTATTATTCTTATGAAGAATAACAATTACATTCTTTATCTCATTTTTTTTTTTGAGACAGGGTTTCTCTGTATTGCTTTGGAGGTTGTCTTGGAACTCGCTCTGGAGACCAGGCTGGCCTCGAACTCACAGAGATCTGTGAGGAGACAGACACCTCTGCCTCCAGAGTGCTGGGATGAAAGGCATAAGCCGCCAAAACTTGGCCTTTATCTCATCTTTAACAAATAGAATTTATTTATTTTTCTTTATGTGCCTGTTTGTGTATGTGCATGTGAGTGTAGGTGTCCAAGAAAGACAGTAGGGGGCATCAGATCCCCTACAGAATACCCATCTGTAAGAGCAGTGAGTGTTCTTAAATACAGACTTAGCTCTCCAATCCCTCTTTATCTCATTTAATTGTGGGGAAGTCTAGATCAAGAAAGGCAACTGACATATCCTCAAGTATAAAGGAGACTAGTTGCACAGGAGACCCCTTCACCAGAAGGGGCTGTCTGGCTAGCTGAAGCTCATCTCCACTAATCTATGTATGGGTAAGCACTGTTTAAAAGGAAGTTTGCAATAATTTTACACACACACAGAGAGAGAGGGGGGGGGTCTAACAGGGCCATGGTCGAATAAATAAATCCCTTCCGGAGCGGGGAGGAGAGAGACAGAGACAGAGATAGAGACAGAGACAGACACAGAGACGACAGAGACAGAGAGACAGACTTTAGGGAGACCCTGGAGTTAGTCTCTCTTCTAGGTATGTCGTTTGCACTTCCTGCAGATTAGTGAGCAGATCCCTTTATAGGACTACATCTGTCTCTCTCTCCCACAATCTGTCCTACCCTAGGGGGAGGGCTGACGGAAAGGGTTAAAGGTTCTCTGGTCGAAATAGCCCAACAGAAGGGGCCCTGCCCAGAGCTGAAATCTAAGTCTAATGACCGCTGCCCTTCACCTCGCTGCTGTCCACAGGCCGGACCTGCGGCCCGGTGGGGGCCGAGACCAGGACAGGACACAATGTTCTGCGTTTAACATTTGAACTTCTCCTATCCGAGGCAGCAGGCCGTTTTGTCCTGGGGTCGCTGACCCTCGCTCCCCCATCAGCTGCCCTGAAACCTTAATTGAATGACAGATGGTCATTTTCGGGGGCGCCAGAAGCTGCGCCGGCCAGCGGAGGGGCTCAGGCCGGGGCGGCCTTGCTTGGGCTCTGCCTGCCGGGGGTGGGCGGCCAATGCGGCCGGCGGCCTGCGGGGCCTGGGGGCGCGGGGTGGGTCTCAGCGGCTACACACACTGCCCTGCCCCTGCTCCAGGAGGAGGCCGCGGCCTCGGGGGCCGCTTCACCGGGTCCTAGCGCCCCTGTCTGCCTGCCAAGGGAAAAGCTCCGATCAGTCCAGTAGTGGTTGGGCCTCTGGCCCTCCATTTCTAGGCCAAAGTCTGGCGTCCTGGGTCCTCTGTAGACAAGATCTGGCACGTGTGCATCCCAGACTCAGCTCCCAGGGCCAAGAGGCTCAGGCCTACTGGACCCCGCAGGGACAAGGTCTGCAGAAAAGGCTGACCCTGAGCTGCTACCTCTGCTGAACCTACCCTCCAGGTTTGCCTTTCCCAGACAGAAACCACGAGGGCTGAGCAAGACCGGGTGGGGTTCTTGGGCTGCCACCGCTCTATTGTGGAGAGCTCTCAGGAATCCCTGGTTTTGCAGAGATAGGTAGGTAGAGAGACAGAAGGTAGATGATAGATAGATAGATAGATAGATAGATAGATAGATAGACAGACAGACAGACACCAAAGACTCCTGGAGGCACCACAACCCAGAGCCTCTGCCGCCCGCCCGCGTCCTAGTGTCCTATTTCTTTAAAATAAAAGCTGCGAGCCCTACAATTACTGGGATTACAGTGAGCGGGTATTGATCTGCAGCCTGCATTGTAGGATAAAGCAGACTGGCGGAGGCAGACATGCAGCCCAGACACCACCACCCCTCCACCTCCTGGTCCTGCAAAGCTCTTTAAGTGTGTGTGTGTGTGTGTGTGTGTGTGTGTGTGTGTGTGTGTGTGTGTGTGTGTACGTTTCTAAATGTTTGATTTCAGACACACTATTAACACCTGCAGAAGAAAAAGAAAAAGGAGGGGGAAGGAAATGAAAGAAAAGAAAAATAAAGGGCCCAGTCACCACACCTCCCAGGGGTGCCCTTGGGACTCCCAGGACTGAGCCAGCTAGACAACCACCTTCAGCCTCTTTTTTTTAACGCTTTTCTTTTTAATTACTAGGGAAAATATACACATAAGCAAAAAAAAAAAAAAAAAGAATCCTCCCGGCAGGCGTGAGCGGGGGTGGCAAGCAGGCCGATGAAGGCGGTAACGCAAGCCTAATGCACAGATAGCTGACATCAACTTCCGTCAGGCAGCTCCGGGAGATCGAACCTTTCGATTGTAACTGGGACAATTTGCATAGTGATTCCCTTTCAGAGCTTTCTCGGGTCCATAACAAGCGCAGGCAGCTATTCAAATGCAAGTTGCGTCCCCAATTGCGCGGCTGGCCTGAGCAAAAGAAGCCGCTCAACGCGGGGCGAGCCAAGACCAGCGAGCGCTAGGGTTTTGGGTCACCTCTTTTCTCCGGGTTTCCCCCTCGCTCTTCTGTTCCTGAATTAGCTGTTTATTTACAGCTACAAACGTGTGTGAGCCAGCAAGCCAGCTCGTGAGGCCGGGCATTGATCTTTACCGAGACTCAAAGCTGAAACCGAAGGAGTGCAGGGGATTTGGGGTTCTGAGTGGGACTCAGACCCTGGGTACCGATGGGGCTTTCTTGCCCGCTTCCCTTATCCTCGCGACCTTGCAGGAATCCTCAAGCTTGAGAGCCGCCGGGCCTCGGGCTTTGGAGAAAGTGGCGACCGCTGCATCCCAGTCTTTAAAATGAACGCAAAGAAAGGTACCTGAGACGCGCACTGGATACTTTTTCCGGTTCTGCACCGGGAAGTCGAGGGGTGATTTATAGGGGAGTGGTGGGATTGGGGACTTAAAATTGGGTTCCTCATTCCCTCGTTTCTCATTTGAAATTATGCAAATTGACTCGGGTTCCCCTCGCTCCTAGGAGGCATATCTGAAACCTGGTCGCGTGTCAGAAGCAACCTGCCGTGAAATCCGCTAATGCGCCGGGACTCGCCCTCCGCGGTAAGCCAGCCTCGCAAGTCCACGCGGCAGTGGACTGAGAATGGGGAGTCAGCCCAGCCAGGTGCTCCAGGGTGTGCCACGCGGGTCCTCAGCTGAGCTCGTGGCCACGCATTTAGCTTGGGATCGGGGGCGGAGGGCAGAGCTCGCGTCACGCCCGGGAAGAGGAAAGGGGGCGCCCCCCTCCCAGCCTGCCTGCCCGCCACCGTGGGTAACAGGTCCTCCCCGCGATTTTAAAGCAGCAAATGAGAACAGAGAGCTGGCCTCGGAGCGAGGTGTAAACGCGAGTGGCGGGTGGCGGGTGGCGGGCACGCGAGCGCGCGGCTGAGCTTTGCGCACGTTTCTACTCCGAGCAGCGCGCCGCGGCCCCGCGCACCTGCTTTGTGCGTTTTATACAAACCCAGCGGGCAGGATCCACTCCTTCGAGTAACCCCCGAATTGACGAATTGGCATCTGTCTGTCCTTCCCCACGTCTAGTTGACAGTTCAATACCGCCCAGGTTACCCTGTTGTCCCTAGGAATCTAACCCAACCCGGCCACTGACCTTGACACTCGGAATGTTGTGGTATAACCATCTTGGTCACTTCAGCAGTGGTTAAATTTGTGTTCTGTTTGATTTTTTTTTTTTAACTACTAGGGGGAGACGTAGGTTATTTAAACCGGCAGGCATAGCCAAACACATTTTCAAATGTTATTCTCATCGTATTTCAGTGTTGAGAGAAGGCAGGGAAGCTTCGTGGTGACTGCTCCATGCAGAACGCACGGAATATTTTGCTCGGTTTTGTTGTGGTGGTTGTGGTTTTGATACTTTGGAAAACGTAGACTGTTTCTCTGTTCTTTTCCTAACCGATTATTTAGCAACCAAAACAGTAAACGTGTGTTTGAGATTGAATGATGAGGAAAAAGATAGGTTGTTGGGACGAATAAATCCAACAAATTAAAAGCAAATTGAACAAAACAAATGTAACTGTGAAAAAAGGGTGAGCAATTTATATCTGTGGGAGAGCAGGTTTTTAAAATGAAATCTCTAGACTTCACTCACAACACAAAACGAAGCCAAAGGAATTAAATACGTTGTCTTGTCCTTGTGTGTCTAATCGAAGACAAGAGGCCTGCCCAGTGCCACCTTGGTCAAGTGTGCACTCCGAGGATGTCAAAAGACAGATTCACTTTGAGACACTTGCATACATTTTCAATAAACTACAACCAATTAGGGGACCTTTAGTTCTGGCGGGAAACTATTTTAATTTTATCTCTGCCTTTGGGGGAGAAGAAAGCCCTGGCAGTTAAGTTATTACTGGTTCCTGTGGAGTTAATTTAATGCAAATAGTCTACTCTCCTGTCAGCACGGGAGAAAGTAGAAGCCCCGGGGGTCAGGAAGGGCCAGTCAGACGGTGAAGAAGCCTCTTGGCTCTGGGGACAGACTTAGGAGACTCTGAACTAATGTTGGGCTGGTTGCTTCTCTCCCTCTCCTAAAACTGTAACTCAAGATGTAAGTAAAAGTGTTTTCATTTTTTATTGATCCCACTAACATCTTTCATTATCCAGCATGTAGCCACAGCAAATTATTGCTCATTTGATACCCAGAATTCTATTGACCATGGCTTTTGTCGGAGAGAGAATTCTAACTACTGGCTGCTCTGAGTT
The DNA here is from genome assembly GCF_003668045.3 of Cricetulus griseus. Lineage (NCBI taxonomy): Eukaryota > Metazoa > Chordata > Mammalia > Rodentia > Cricetidae > Cricetulus > Cricetulus griseus. The sequence continues at coordinate 186,107,480 of NC_048597.1, forward strand.
TAGAGCTGAGGCTGGAAACACTGAAATCCAGCCCTGACCTGCAGGAATTGATGGACATGTGTTGGTGACATGAAGCCACGTGGACACGCATAGAAACCTGCTTTTTACTCTGCTGGCCTTGCCCCCATTCAGGCAAAAGGTCAGCCCCTTTGGAACGGATATGCCTGCTTGGAAGGCTCAGTATTCGTTTGGCAAGTTCTTTCCAGCTCTAGCCAGGCAGAGGAAGAAAAATGAGACAATGGAAGATTTCTCCTCTGCCTTTTGGTCAAAGCTAGCCCAAGGCAGGAATGCTTAAAGAGGCATTAAAGCATGGCTCCGAAACAAAAGATTCTTGATTTTGCTATATGAATACCAATTCCTAAATTTCATCCTCCTCCCATTCTTCCAAGACTCCACAGCATTCCAGAGTGGCTAGAGTGGAGTGAGCTATCTGAGATGAGTCTGGATGCTGTTGGCACCCAGCCTCCATGACAAGAGCCACGGCTATAGTGTCCAGCTGTGTAAAGGAGGAGCCTGTGATTAGAGAATACCTGATCTTTGACCCTGGAACTCACAGCTCCAGGTTACTGGCGAGAGGCTGGCCCCAAAATGAGTCTGGAGAAGAGGGTCTCGGAATGGGAAGGCCAGTTGAGTTCCTCAGGAAGCTGGTTGTGGTATTTGCCTTCCAGATCCAAGGAGCTGATGCTACTCCGAAGCAGGAGACCTGAAGACTTAACCTGCCAAAGGCTGCCTGCCCATTCCCTTCATAGCCTAGTGAGAGACCCACACCCCTCCTCCTCACTGCCTCCTCTGGGAGAAAGTCGCTCCACTCAAAAGAGAATGAGCCCAGCTGGATTGGACCACAGAGTCCGTCAGATTTCCAAGGAACAAGCAATCCAGTCCGTACCATTCTTCTTCAGCTCTGACACCATGGAAGAGGTGACTGGCAGTGTGTTCATTTCTACAAGCTAAGCCCTCAAAGCTGATTTCCAGAACAGCAGCAACAACAACCAAAAGAAGCAATTAAAGATTTTCTAAATGAGTCCCAGCATGTGCCACCTCCAAAGAGCACTGGCTCAAAACCTGAAGGTGAATTTAAGGGTGCTAAAGAAGCTAGCCAGAATATTGTTAAATGTGTATGAAGCCACTGTCAAGAAGCCACATTGTTCCAGAACGAGGCACCAAAGATGTGGACATGGGCACCGAAGAAAGCATAAACAGGGTGGAGTAGAAGTGAAGAAACTAGGGTGGATTCTAACACTCAACTTGGGGATTTGGGGAGCATAGAGACAGACACACGCTGTTGGCTCTTTTGTTTTTTGTTTTAAAGCATTTAAAAAACAAACAGAAGCCGGCTGTTGATGTAATCATGGCATGTCCAATGTAGTATATTCCTCAAGTATGCTCCCAGCCACTACACTTAAAATATCTACTAGCCTAGACTTCAGTGGAAAACAAACAAACAAACAATTTGCTGATTCTAGCATAAGCTCTGAAAACCAAAAACCAAACAAAAAAAAACATAAACAAAAACACATGCACACGGAAGGGATAGGAGGGGAGGCAGATTTCAAACAGTTGTTCCTATACCGGGTGGCTGACTGAGTTCTGGATCTGTAGAGTGCGGAAAAAGCAAAGTAGATCATCCTGAAACCAAAGATACCTTGAGTATCAAGACTTGAGACCTGGGGTTAAGGTCATGTTGGGGTTACCCAGCATTTCCTTGGAGCAAGGCAGAGCTGAAAACTTCTCAGCAGGACTCAATTTTCTTTGGCCTAGAGATTGGGAAATTTCTTCTGGCACACCAACAATCACCTCCCCAGGTTAAGGTACCCTCCTATCTCCTCAGGGAGCTCCTGGTGTGGCACTGCACTTCCCAACTGCCTGATCAGCCCCCTCAGGGTTTTGCCAGGCAAATGAAACAAAAAGAACTCAATAGTAAATTATTTTGTTTAGCCTTCTGTCTTTTTATGAAAATAAAAGCCAACACTTTGTCATTTTTAATCGCATAAGCAGACAATAAATCTAATTTCGATATTGATTTTTTTTCCAGAATCAAGTGTGTTTTTTTTGTTTTCTTTTGCAGTCTGTTGTGTTTCCTTTCTGAAAAGACTCATTGCTTGTGAACCTTGTGAGGTTGAGACCTATGCATCCAATATATGTATGGAGGTCTGTTGCTTGTGGGCCTTGTAGAGATGAAGCCCATGCATCCGTGTGTGTGTGTGTGTGTGTGTGTGTGTGTGTGTGTGTGTGTGTGTGTGTGTAGGGGTGATCCTCTGAAACATGAACTTGACTGTGGACTTTTCTCCGTGGCAGGAAGTTTGGGTTTGTCAAAACTATCTGGAGACAGGTTACATCTTAGCCACCCTTCTGTTCTGAAATAGATCTACTACGGCTCAACTGGTGATTTTAGTAGCTATGGCCTCTGAGATTAGTTTTGATTCCCCCCCTTTAATTAACAAAATAAAGTAAAAGAAAAACAAGCATGCAGAAGTCTTACAGCTCTTGCCCAAAAGCCCAGGCTCTGGCCAGATGAACCTTTGGCAGTAGGTAGCTAAAACCTAGCTGACAAGCTTCACGGGCAACAGCAAGAGACCACCAAAGAGCAGGTGGGCCCTTCTCAAATGCCCTTCCTTCTTCAAAAACAGGATTCCTTGACGCTGGTGCTCTATGTAACTGGCTACTTTCCTATCAAAAGTTTAGAGATGAGGCCTATAGCAGGCCGCAGAAGAGGGGGCGTGAAGAAAGCTAGAGGCACGGAATAAGACTAGGGGTGGGAGGTAAGAGAAGGGAGGAAAAAAATGGAGGGTGGCAAGGAAGAAAATGGGAGGGAGAGGTGTAAGGGATGAGAAGGAGAAAAGGAAAGAGGGAGGTAACCGTGGGAGGGAGACTGAATGGACAAAAATACAAAATCACTCATACTTCTGGGAGGAAAAATAACCTGCAGTCGCCCCCCCCCCACTCTCCCAGCACCGGACATCCTCTGGTCCCTTTGACAGAGCAAATGTCCCAACTCCCCACTCTAACCCAAAACACTTGTCAGGACTCGATGCGCGCCAGAACCTGCCAGCCAGCCGCGACCCTCAGCCCCTGCACAGCCTTTCCCATAGTTGTCAGGGTCACCAGGACCTACCCCCCAGAGGCGGGTCCTCATGCTGGGGGAGGGGACCGGGCGGCTAAACGCCCTGCAGAGGGGGAGGGGACCACGAGCCTGCGACCGTCCCTCGGGGGCTGACCTTTTCCGCAGCCCCGCAGGGTCAGGATGTGACCTTTCGCATCCCCGCTGCACGCGTCCTCTCTTCGCTGTGGCCTCGGCTAGGGGACAGGGAGAGGGGTCGATGCTGGGACTGGCAGCCTCGGCGACAGCAGAGGACCCGACGTGGGTGAAGACCCGAGCCCGCCTGCTATGAATGCCTGGGGCGCCCTGCATCACAGAGCACCGCAGGCCGAGGCCAGGTTAACCCGGCGGGTAGCAGGGAGGGGAATAGGGTGCGAGGCCTGGGCTTCCTGCGGGGTCTTGAACAGTTTTCCCATCACTTGGGCAGTGGCGAGCTGCTCACGACAGCCTTGTCCAGCGGGCCTTGGACCCTCGCGAGGCTACAGCGTTTGACCCCTCTTCGCGGACTAGTGCCAAGCCAACCCGAGGGGGAAAAAATAACAAAAAAACAAAAAAACAGGCCAATGTCCCCGCCGCAAAGAAGCGGCCTCTGGTCGCCGCCGCCCGGACAGCGGAGAAGAGGCTCACGCCAGTCCCCTTCCGCCCACTTCCAGAAGCTTCTGTCTTTGGCGCCTCCACAGGACTCTCCCAGCGGGGAACCGGGCAGAGGGGCTGCACACCGGAGGCTAAGGCTCCTGTAGCGCACCCGGCCCCACAGCTCTCCACAGCTTGGGGTTTTCGCGGTCTCCCCAGATGGAGCCAGGGCCGCCAGAAGCCAAGGGCTTTAGGTTCAAATGCATCAAGGTTCCGAAGTCGTTTATCCGGGTTTCATAAATAATTTTCTTCTTACACTTAAGACCGATTCCTGCCCCCTTCCCATTTTTATTGCGGGGTTTCAGTGGCTAAAAAGTTTCCAAGGCGGGTGGGCGGTTATTCCCCTTTTTTCCATCATTAATGTCATTACTACGAACTATCAATAACCTTGTCGTTGGGAGCCGAGTTTCACGGTATTGATCCACGCAGCTATTCATCTCTGCCATGCAAGACACGGAATAATTTTCGCATTACAGTAGCTTGGATTTGCTTTTAATTCATATTTAAAGCTGCAACCGGCTCAGTGGAGCGCTCTGTGAAAGACTAGAGGCGCCTAATTAATAATAAGTCAGAAACGAAGGAAGGCACCGGCGAATAAATAATTAATACAGACATCTATGTCTCTTTGAATATTGCTCCTTTAAAAATTTAGACTTACCAGGACCATACTGTAAGTCTGCCATTTATATTGCGGGGATGATTTAAGAAAGCTATTTTTTCCCTTGAAATACAATAATAAATTATTTACGGTGTTTTGCAAACCTAAGTTCCTTCATTAGCCGGACCCTCTAGTTTGTTTCTTCCAAATGGAAAACAGCAGTTTTTAAAAATAATAATTACAATAAACTCCCAACAAGAATCACCAGCTAACACTAGATTCGGATAGCTAGGTCAGACACAAAATGTGAGAATATCAAAGTGTGGAATCCCCTACTCTGAGAAGATGCTGGAATCTGCCACCTACGGGGTTTTGTCCGGACAGAAAAGCAAACCCAGAATATTGCCTGGTGACCATAGGCATTTGCTGATGCCCAGTGTGACAGCACAGCACCAAGTGTGACAGGTTTAAGAGAACTGAAGGTTCTGAAATGCCCCACAGAAGAGAAGTGGCTAGGGCATAGAGTGTCACCATGATAAAAGAGTGGGGAAGAATGGAACTTTAGAGACCCGCTATTGAAAAGTTAGGGTTGCTTTTCACAGCAGGCAGGAACTACTGGTATTTCTAAAGATTAAGAAATTCAAGGGGATAGGGGTGATTGAAATCTGAGGTTTTTGTGTGAGATGGACTAGGATTTGTTTGCAATGTTGTTAGCAATATTGATTTTTTGTTACTTGGATTAATGTATGTTAAACAGGAAAATGCCGGCATTAGTCAAGCACACTGTAATCATCTATTGTTGAGAGGAAGGTTTCTTGGTGATGTTGGAAACTGGGGCACCAGGAAGTTCCATCGAGGTGAGAGCACTCTGGAGCATTTGGGGCATCTGGAAATGGAGGGGCTGGCAAGGGGGGGAGAAGGTGGATTTGCCTGCAGTTTCACCTCCAAACCTTCTCCTTGTAGAGTTACAGCTCGAATTTAACAAAACTGCAACCCAGGTACATCAGCAAGCCTTTGGGCCGGCCTGGGTCTCCCAAAGTTTCTCACTTTGGGAATATGGACATGAAAGTCCATATTCCCACATCAGCACCTCTATGTCTCTTGGTCCTACTGATATCCCTTCAATAATCTGGGACCTCATCTGAGGCATAGGGACTCCAGTAGCAAAACATTAGTGTATCTACCCAGCTACACATACACTTACACACACACACACACACACACACACACACACACACACACACACACGAAATCTATAAAAGACTTGGGGGTGGGACACAAGAGTCTGGAAGCTCTACAGAAGGACCATAGGCCTAGAGAAGCCTGAATCTGATAGATAGTCCCTTGCACCCTGGCAATCCTCTGGCTTGGCTCTTCTTCAGTCCCGCAGGCTGACACACCCTACTTCCCAGTCAGGTGGCGATGGGATAGGACCAAAGCCTTTGTACTCCTCTTCCTTTTTCCTTTCAGCGCTCTCTCTCTCTCTCTCTCTCTCTCTCTCTCTCTCTCTCTCTCACACACACACACACACAGAGAGAGAGAGAGAGAGAGAGAGAGAGAGAGAGAGAGCCCAACGGGTTTTATTTATGGGGCAAGACCCCATAAGGAATGCAAGACACACATACCACACACCCACACCCAGGCCAAGATCTTTCCCCCACTCCATAGAAACTGGAAGTCAAGTACAAGACCCCTTGTGTCTTGGACAGGTTCTGAAAGGCGCATGAGAGCCAAGGTCTGGTGGTTAGGGTGGAGCGTGGGACTCTGGTCCACTCCATAATCCTATACCACCAGGTTAAAGGTCCAGGACACAGAGTCTTTGGGTCAGAGACCGAGGGTGGGGACAGATAAAGTGGCTGGTTTGTGAAAGGCAGGCAGGATAAGAATGGGTAGAGGGAGATGAAGTATGGAAAGTGAAGGACAAAGAAAAATATGAGTCCCCCCCCCCTTGGAAAAAGCAAAAACCAAACCCAGCGGACCAGGCCAAGGAAGGAGGTGCAGACAACAGGGCAGGAGCTCAGAACACCTGCGTTTTATTTTTAAATCTTCTAGGTGTCTGCGGGTCAAATAAAGACAAGGGCAGTAACGATTATTCTGTTAAATCTATGGTACTTGACTGAGCAAACACTAATTGATTAGACACCAAAATGATTTGTTTAAAGAGTTTTCCTCCTTCCCAAGTGCAGCTGTTCTGGGCCTGCGTCGGCGTTGCTGGGCGACGGTGGAGTTCGCCAAGTGGGCGTGCGCACTGGGCCCGGCTTGGGGTAGGTTGGCTGGTCCCAGTCCTGTGCATCTGAGGCTCCCGGCTGGGCTGTGGCTGGTGACTTCTCTCCAACGTCGGAAAAGAATATTGCACTAGAAAGCATCGCTAGTACAATTGGCTCTCTGCCCACCTCTCTGAGTTTTCCTTACTTTGAGTTGCTTTGAATGGCGCCCTCTCTCTCACCCCTTCCTCTTCAGTTCCCAGCTTTGACACTCTCCACCATCAGAAGGCCACTGCTAATCCATCCCGGGCCTCCAAAAGGACTGGAAAAATAGTGTTCACCGCTGCCCCAAATCTGGAAGATTCATCGTCTCCTCACCGACTGCCTCACAATCGTGGGCAGGTTTCCTCCTCCGTTAATATAAAATTCTGTCCAAGAGAGAAAACCCACTCTAGGTCAGACTACAAAAAGCCAATTTCCGGGGAGTGAGGCTAACTTTATCTAGGAGCTAGAAGCCTCTCGCGTCAGTCCCACAGTCACTGTGACACCTTCAGCGTTCTTGGCCTGAAGACTTGAAGAGCCTTTGCCAAAGTAGGCGACCCCCAGAAGAATCCGCTGATAGTTCACACAGGGCCCCAGGAGAGGAGGAGGTTTTCTTCCTTGCCCAGGAAGTAACCAGATATGCTCTCCGCATCCTCAGTTCTCTGACCGCCACCAAGACGGCTCCAAGCAGTTCCTGGAACTCCATGTTAGGTGGGGTTAGAGAGAGCTGACCGCCCTTCCACAGGCATCTTCTTTGAAAATGGGGGGGGGGGTATAAGATGAAAGAGTGAGTGTTGCAAAAATGCTGGGTTTAAAATCATTTTCGGGTGCAAAACAATATTTAGGAAGGAAAGGGAGGAGAGAGATTAGCCTGAATGAAAACCATACAGACAGTGAATAAAGGAGCAAAGTTTGAAAGGGGGGCTTTAGAAGCATTGGTTACCACTTCCTCCACCCGATGAGAAGTTACTAGCTTTTTCCCTGTGGTGAAGGGGGAGGGGGACGGGCAGAGTAGAAGGAGGATGTCACATTGCATGAAACTGGGAATTAATTTGTTGTTTTAATTTTTTCAGTAATACATCATCAGACTGCTTGTTCTAAAATTCTTGTCTATCCTAAGCACCAAAAGCAATTTTCTGAATGTCTTCTCCAGAGATGGAAAGACTCCAGAGGAAGACAGTAAAATCCTGCTGAGAGTAACTAGAATCAAAAGTTTCACCTCATTTACCAAGGGTTCTTCTGTACCCAGATGCCACCCACATGTCCCTCCTCAGGCTAGCTTCTGCAAGCTTCAGAAACGCTGGAGGGCTTCCAAAGCTGTAACCAAGGGTCTCTCACCCTAAAGCCCTGGGTAGGAACATTTGCTGAATCCCAGGACTCCCAGACACCAAAGGGGAACTGAGCACCTGATGGCCCAGAGAGCCTAGAAACATTTCTTTTGAATGGTCCATATGTTACATCTCTACTGCTCACAAAGAAAACTAAGCCATTCTTAGAAAACCTTGTGTGTCCTTTCCCCCAAGTCTGATGGTGTTTCCTTGCTAACTGAAACCTATTTAGCCAAGGACAAATTTCATTTACCCACCCACTCCCAGACACTTAAGACATTTACAAAATAAACATCAATGATAGAGTCTTTGCCTAGCTTAAGGTCCTAGGTTCAAGCCCCAGTATCACAAAAGCTGGTTTCCAACATGAAAATACTGCAACAAGCATCTAGTTGAGCCTTTAGCCACTGTTTTTTTTAGACACGTATTTTCATATAATTTTTGACACTATTTTTTCTTTAATTCTCCTGCAGTTGCTTAGAACTGAAGCCGTTAAGTATAACCCTTCCCTGCACCTCACACACCTCTCCAGTTTCAAGAAATTGGTCCACAGAAGCTAATCCTCTCACCCCTCAGAGTCTACCTATGTGCCAAGCTTTATTCTGGGTACTCAAAGAAGAAAAGAAGACAAAAATAACAAAAGGTAACCACAGTCCCCCAGCATTTGACAATCCCTCAGAGGCCAGAGAAAAACATCCTTTCTACACACCAGGAAATGCTTCTGAGAGGTCAAAAACACCTTTCTTCTGACTCACCGACTACAGGAAAAGTGTTTCAGTAAAAGGTGTGAAGTAGAGGAACAGGAACAGGAGGAGGAGGAAGAAAGCGAGATTTGGGAACCAAAGCCTAAACAAGCCACCTTTTGACAAAGCCCCTTGCTGTATGGGCAGAGTTGAACTCCGTGTATCCTACCCTAATTCAGGTGGGCTCCAGGGCCTCGGCCAGGACTCTCCATGGAGGAGGACTTCCAAGATCAAGTCTCCGTTGACTAGAGGAAGAACAGCATGAACAATTTGTTTACTAATTTCTTTCATTTTTTAAACAAACCGTCTTTCAAGAAGAGATGATCATAAGGGCAGATCAATCATTTCAATGGGATTAAAATATGGTGGCAGAAACAGTTGATCTTAGATTAACTCATTCTTTGGTCTAAATGAGAGGCAAGTACTACAGGAAAGAGTTCAAAAATAATAAAGAAACATGGATTTGGCTTCTGAAGCTGGTTCACTAGATAGAAAATATTTTATGCTTGAATGTGTCTGAAGAGATGATTAAAAATAAGTTAAATTAACGTAGTTTCGTTTTTGGCTAGTGTATTCCCCTCCCCCGCAGAAAAGACTTTTTCCGGGCAGGGCAGGGTGCTCCAGATTCCTAAATGATCATGACCAAGTGGACAAGAAGCAGGATCCATAGGAGTTGTTTGGGTAGGATGGGACCTTTTTGATGATGTGACCCAGCAGATTTAGTCAGTCCCAGAACCCAGAGTTCTAGGAAGTTTCGGTGTACCCACTGACCTTGACTGACCTGGAGTGATCTTGAGCCGTTGGTGGCTGGGACCTGGACTAAGGAGATGAGCCCGTTTGTGCTTTAGCTGATGGGATTTCGGCCCCAGGGTTCACCATACCAAACTTTTCTCATAGACCCCACCACCACGACTCAATCCTAGCCTCTCTGAAAAACAGTTAAAGGGAAGAAACACAAGCAGTGGGCTCTGTGTTTGGCGCATAGCAGGCCTTAGACACTTTGTTCAGTAACTGAGCCCTGAAAGCCCAGCTCTGTGGCTATCCTTATTGTGAACACCGCTAGCCCGGGGCTGAGGCTCGGCGCTGACCCGGCCGTAACTGCCAAGGGCCTGACAATGGGCACATCTGTCCTTTCTCCAAGGGATAAAAGCACCTAAGCAGACAAGGCTCTGCCTTTTGTTACGGACTTTTTTCTTTCTTTCTTTTGTAAATAAAAGAAAGCCGCGGCATGTGGCAGCCGGGTGTGTGTCCCACACTGGGGGCCTCCCCACGCGTCCCCACCAGGCTGAAGGCCCGGGTTCAATTCCGGATTGGAGCGTGACTGTGACAGGGGCGCAATTATGCCCAGAGCTGAATTGATTTTCAAATCTGGAGGCTTCTTGCAGGGACGCCAGGAAGAGGAAAGCGTCCCTGCCGGCCAAGCGGAGACCCGCGCGGCCACGTGCACTCTGCCTGCGTGGGTACTCCTTCCAGCATCCTCTAGGTGCCTTTCTAGGAAGGTTATGGAGTCACTAAAAGACCACTGTTTATCAGGAAGCCCATCCAGGCACTCTCTCCTGTCCCCCTCACGATCTCCCCAGCATCGTTAACCGAAGCGGAGAGTCGCCTTAGATGGGAACATAGTGAAAGACCTCCTCAGAGGTCTGGGACAGAGAGGTGTGGCCTCGATCCGGACTCAAGGCACTGAGGGCTCCTCTGCCCATGGCTCGGGTGGGGAAAGGTGGATCTAGGAGTACCCGGGAGGATGATAGGTGCCAGTTTAACAGCGGTCACGCTGACATAGGCCTTTAAGGTATACACCTCCCAGGCCCCATAAGCCAGGCATTTAAGGAAGGGGCATGAGCTGGCCTCCAGCGACCCTCCAGGGAATAAAGCTCAGAGGGCGAGTAGTTGAGGTCCATGGCACAGTCCCCGGCTCCTCGCCGGTAACCTGCACCAGGAAATAGCCACTCAGATGCAGGGGCTTTAACTCTCTAACCTAGCTGGCCCACTGTGGCAGAAGTCAGGCAAGAGTCGGACTGGGAAGAGAGAGGAAGGCAGTGAAGAAGACCAGGAGGAAGCAAGCCTCCCGGGACTGTAGCAGCGGCTCCAGGTCGCGCTCTGCGCGCGTCCCATGCACGTGCGCAACTCTCCGGGGCCACCCGGCGCCGACGAGAAAGCTCGCCCCCGCCCCCACGCCCGCCCCGGGTTCATTTGTACTGGGACGTCACGGAGCCCGTGCTCTGGGACCGAGGGGGCGGGGCCTGGAAGCGCGCATGCGCGCTGCGCCCGGCGGGCGTGAGGGCGGGCAGCGGCAGCGGCGGCGGCTACCGAATCGCGGCCACAGTCTGCAACAGTAACCGAGCCATGGCTCGAGCTGGCGGGCGGCGCGGGCAAGCAGCAGCCGCGGCAGTCGCACGGGCCGCGTCAAGGGAGCAGGGGGCAGCACGATTCTAAGAAGGAGAGGGGCGAGAGGGGGCCGGGCTGGGCGGGCTAGGGGCACCGCGCTCTCCCAACAGCGCGGGTCCTTTTTGGAAATTAATATTAAAAAAAAAAAAAAAAAAGCAGAGGGGAAGGTGGGAGCAAGAGAGAAGGCGAGACACACAGAGAAAGAGCAAGAGACACAGATCACCACAGTGAGAGGAAGAAAGGCCACAGTCGCCGGCAGCCGATGTGAAGACTGGACTCCGTGCACCCCTCGCCGCCTCTGCCCGGCCACATCGATGTTGCAGCCCGCTCGCCCGCATCACGATGAACGCGCAGCTGACCATGGAGGCGATCGGCGAGCTGCACGGGGTGAGCCATGAGCCGGTGCCCGCCCCTGCCGACCTGCTGGGCGGCAGCCCTCACGCGCGCAGCTCCGTGGGGCACCGCAGCAGCCACCTGCCTCCCGCGCACCCGCGTTCCATGGGCATGGCGTCCCTGCTGGACGGCGGCAGCGGAGGCAGCGATTACCACCACCACCACCGCGCCCCTGAGCACAGCCTGGCTGGCCCCCTGCACCCCACTATGACCATGGCCTGTGAAACTCCCCCAGGTATGAGCATGCCCACCACCTACACCACCTTAACCCCTCTGCAGCCGCTGCCGCCCATCTCCACTGTGTCTGACAAGTTCCCTCACCACCATCACCACCACCACCACCACCACCACCCACACCACCACCAGCGCCTGGCGGGCAACGTGAGCGGTAGTTTCACACTTATGCGGGATGAGCGCGGGCTGGCCTCCATGAATAACCTCTATACCCCCTACCACAAGGACGTGGCTGGCATGGGCCAGAGCCTCTCGCCCCTCTCTGGCTCCGGTCTGGGCAGCATTCACAACTCCCAGCAAGGGCTTCCCCACTATGCTCATCCCGGAGCGGCTATGCCCACCGACAAGATGCTCACCCCAAATGGCTTTGAAGCCCACCACCCTGCCATGCTCGGTCGCCACGGAGAGCAGCACCTCACGCCCACCTCGGCCGGCATGGTGCCCATCAACGGCCTTCCTCCGCACCATCCCCATGCCCACCTGAATGCCCAGGGCCACGGACAGCTCCTGGGCACAGCCCGGGAGCCCAACCCTTCGGTGACCGGCTCGCAGGTCAGCAATGGAAGTAATTCAGGGCAGATGGAAGAGATCAATACCAAAGAGGTGGCGCAGCGTATCACCACCGAGCTTAAACGTTACAGCATCCCACAGGCCATCTTCGCGCAGAGGGTGCTCTGCCGTTCCCAGGGGACCCTTTCGGACCTGCTGCGAAACCCCAAGCCCTGGAGCAAACTCAAGTCCGGCCGGGAGACCTTCCGGAGAATGTGGAAGTGGCTGCAGGAGCCGGAGTTCCAGCGCATGTCTGCGCTCCGCTTAGCAGGTGAGCCGATGGGCGCGTGGGCGAGATAAGGGACAGAAGGTGGGAGGGAATGAGAGAAGGCTGGGCGCGCTTCGTCCCGCTCCGCCTCCCCTTTCTTCCCTAGACCTGGAAGAGCCAGCTTAGGCAGCCGACCTTCTCCTTCAGGGACTCGGTGCCTTGGGCTGTGGGAGTCTTCGAAGACTGAACAAGGCGGCCTCGGTGACTTCGGGGCCGCATTTGTGTTCGGGGACAGAACTGCAGGCGTTTGAGCCGCAGGCCGAGAGACTCTAGGAACGTGGTGGAACACTGGGTGTGTGGTTCTCAGCGGAGCATAGTGGGTTTAGGAAGAGATGAAGAATGCCTAAAACTAGCTCCGGTTGCTCAGGGCACATACCCGGCGCGGGGCTGACACTACCCAAGCCGCCAGTCAATATTTGACTGAGCTGGCTTCGGCGACCCACTCTTGCCCTGTTTTATTGAGGCGGCGCGTCCGGGGAACCACACTTGGATGGGGTGTGTACACAGATTCCAAACCTGCAGGCGATGTATGCGTGGCGGGCTGCTTTGGAAGGGTTACCACAATGCGCTGCGCGTATAACCGGCTGTGGAAAGGAGAGGGACAGAGACAGACAGTGACCAGGTCCCCAGGAACCTCCTGGTTGAGCCCAGGGATCACCGCTGATAAACTTGCTTTTTCGTTTTCGTGATTTTTTTTCATCTAAGTCTCTTTGCTACTGGGTGGGGGTGTGTAAGTGTCCCCCAAATCAGCAAGCCAGTCTCCCAGTTCAAAATCCCTGGCCCACTGTTTGATTTGTGAGCACTGAAAGTCTCAGCTGCCAAGTACAGGCACCAGGCCTGGCTCCTGTAGTGGGCCAAGAGACCTAGTGGACAGCTGAGCCCAGATGATGAACCGCACCAGGGATTCAGGCACACTCGGCGACCCTTGAAGACGGGAGAAGAGGGCAGCCTAGGGGCGGACTGAGTTCCTGAGACCTGGGTGGAGGTTGCCGCGTTGATTGACTCCAGTGTCCACGCGCCTCCCCCACTCCGCACCCCCGCCTCAAGCCTCAACTGAGCCCTGCGCCCAGGTCTGAGTCTTGGTGAAGAGAAAGGTAAACGCTGGAATGAGGGTTTGTTAATTAACTGATCGTTCTCCATTAATTCGTCCCTAGAGAATGAGAGACAGTCAATCCGCTCTGAGCCGAGGGCACTGAGCCGTTTCACCGACTAAAATCAAAGCATGAGGCCGAGCCCCCCTCCCCCCACCCGGTGCCTGCCAATGAGAAGCTGGGGAGAGGCAGGTGCGGACAAGCTTGGGATCCTAGCCGAAGAGGCTACCCTAGTGTTCCCTACATCAGGGCTCTAGAGGCCTTCGGTGGTAGGTGCCGCCCTGGTTCAGCCTCTGACCGCCTAGAATTTCCAGCCTTTGCACTCTTAGTCCTTTGCTCCAAAGTTCTTAAAGCAGGCTCGCGTTAGTGAGCCCAGGAGCCTGATGAGGCAAAGGAAAAGGGGACCAGAGCCAACCAAATGCCAAATGAGGCGCCTAAGTCTCACGGTCCCACCTATGACTTTATGTAGCTTTGGAGCCCCTGGTGGGCCCATTGAGTCCCCGCCGAGTAGCTGATCTTCCTGCTCTCCCCACTGCTCCGCCTTTAGAACCTCCCATCCACCCTTGCTTGAAGCCAGAGGCACGTAGTGCTCTGAGGCTAGCCGGTGTGGGACACCGAAGTGTGGATAAAAAAGCGTGCTCCTTCCCTAAAGTCCCATTCCACCACTTGGTGAAGACACTCCAAATATCAGTGACACCCCACGTGGTATTCTGTCACACCCTGAAAGGACGAACTGACAGGTGCGGTGCTGAGATGAGTGTCCAGTCCTGGAAACCTAACCTGTGCAAGGCCCTCTGACCCCCAGATATGAAAACTGAGCTGGGGAGGGGGGATGCTCGGTGCTGGGTAGCCCTGTGAAGGAAGACCAAGTTCTAGAACCTGCACACCAAAGGCATGAGTTGGGTGCTGAGCAGGTGCTCAGGGGACCCAGAAGGTCAGCAAAGGGTGTTTGTACACTAGATCTAGTGTTATTCTTGGCTCCAAGCATGTGGCCTTTTCCTAGAATGTGTGGAAAGTAGGAGGCTCCAGCAGACACCAAGCCAAAGGACACTGGGTGTCCTGAGACAGAGTGGAGCACCACCTCTTTCATTTTTGTTTCGGTAACATAAAGGACTGAGAAGGATTGGACTTCAGTGAGGGGGTGGGGTATTCAGGCAAGGAACCCAGAACCATCCATTCTGCCACGGTAGTCACAGCCTTTCTTTTCTTTTCTTTTCTTTTCTTTTCTTTCTTTCTTCCTTCCTTCCTTCCTCCCTTCCTCCCTTCTTTCCTTCCTTCCTTCTCTCCCCTTCTTAAGAGAAGTCGGTTTCTGGTCCTTGGGATGGTGACTAGCAGGTCTCAGAGATGGAGTCTGAGGACTGATAGCCTGATGCTTTGGCATGGCCACTGCAGGAACTCGGGCCTGCTCCACAGCACCAGCCACTGAAGCTTTGCTAGCTGTTGCACTTAAGACTAACTCCTCATCTTTTCTCAGCCCCCTCTTAAGGCCCGACTGAGTTCCTACACTCCCCAGTGGAAAGGGTGGTTTCTTCAATTGCCTTCCTGTGCCCCGTGTTACACGTAGCATGTTTGGAGAGTCAAAATCCTCCGCACGTGGCAGTATGTTTGGGGAGGCGTCAGAAGGGTGTATAAATTACAAGCGCTGGTGAAAGACTGGAGGAAATTCTCACCAAATTAACTACCTTTTAAAAATCAATATATGTTGCCTCAACGTAATGCTTGCTGCCGCTCATTAAAACGCAGTGTGACCAGACGCACTCAGCTTCTGGTCCCGAGTGGGGTGGGGAAGCTAAGCTGGGTGCCCCGCCTCTGATGTGGGCGTCTATCAAGACAGGAGGAGATTAGCTTCCAATTAAATATTCCAGAAGGCTTTGGCCCGTTGGCAGGAGCTGGAAGAGACTGTAAGAGACACCCACACGTGAGTGCGGCTCTAGCAGTGTGCACCCAGAAGGCGGTGTGTCGGCTCAGGTCCTCAGCCCTGGTGAGGCTGTGTGCTGGGCAATGCAGACCCTGTCAGAGATGAGAAGACCTCCAGAGCCCTACGTGAAGATGGTCTGCCCTTCAGCACCTGGTACTTCGCCCCCTTGCGGTCGGGTATTTGCCCCTCTGTGTTAGAGGCAGACCTAAACTGGGGGCAGGAGGTGGGGGTTCTACCTGGAAGTGGCCCTGAGAAAGTCTTACTCAACCCAACCTGGGCCGTGTTTGCTGTGAGTGGCCTTGCTGATTGATAACTTGGTTGATTGATAACTGGCTCTGCACACGTCCATTTGCTTTTGTGTTAATATTTATCCCGACCGGTGACATTTCAAGTGTCCCATGCTGCCCCGCAGCGAAAGCCAGGCAGGAGTACTAGACTGGGCCCCAGGAACTGCATTTGTTCAACCGCTGAAGAATTATGGGTGGAGGGGGGGAGGCAGAATTGGGCATGAGAGATGCCAGGGCTGGAATGGTTCCTGGGCTCCAGAGTGGGAAGAGAAGGCGGCAGCGCCACTCCGATTTCCTGGCGCCCTGCGCTGTGGCTCTCCCGTGGTGCAGCTGCTCCTAGCCCTCTGCCTCTTGAACAAAGGGCCGGCAGGGCGCGACCGACCATGTCCGCCTTGGAGGCTGGGGTCAAGGCCTGGGATGGCTTTCTCCCAGCATGGCTAAGGGATAACCCGTTATCTGGAGGAAACCGAGAGTCCCAGAGCCTCCAGGGATGAATGGTAGGGGTGAACTGGGGTAGTCAGAACACACACACACACACACACACACACACACACACACCAGCCGGATGTGAAGTAAACAGGATTTGAGGACAGTAACCAGAAGGCTCTGAGCGACATCTTTCAGACTCTATCTGTCCCTTCTGTAGTGCAATAGTTAGTTGCCTTTGTGCATTTTTCGTTGAGTAACTACATCCCATGAGGAGAGGAAAAGCAGTGAGGTTGAGAGGTGCCTGTGGCGATAATTAGCGATTGTAGTTTTTGTAGCGGTCTAAGCCTGCTTTCTGAGGCTTAAGGAGACCTGATGGCTTCGGTCTGGTGATCTCGTAGCCCGTACAGAAGGACATCTATCAGAAATAAACCTCACGGCATGTTCAGAAGGTGCCTACCTATCCCCCTCCCCAAAATGCAGCCTGGAGATCCTTGGGTAATTCTGAGTGTCATCCCCGAATGCCCAGGGTCAGGGTACTGGGTCACTCTAGACCCAGACGCTTAGAACTGACAGAGGACGTTACCAATAGTACAAGGTAGGTCGTAGCAGTAAAGCCAACCAAAGCCTACAGCGTGGCTATCTTTGAAGCTTTTAGCCCCCCACCCCCACCCACCCCCACCCCACCCCACCCCCGCCCGTGAGCTCGGCAGAGGCAGAGATGAGGCTTTGCTCCGGGACATCGGAACCTAGCTTCGCTTTGCTGCAGCTAGGGTGGCTACTCAGAGGACGCTGCGCGCGCCCCCTAGTGGCTACCTGGCGAGGGGACTGGAGATAGCTGTTAGGCTGGCTGAGGCTTTGTTTTTAGAGCATCGTTGTCCGAAAGATTTTCTAAACAGTATTTTGATAGGAAGGTACAGAGGAGGAAGAAGATGCCTAACAAAATCCCTATCAAGGAAGGCACGATATCTTTCCCTGCCAATTACACCCCGAACTCTAGCCTACCCACAAAGGGTGAATGCTTCGGTTCCATGCCGGAATTATGCTCTCTGACATATTTTCCCTAATAGGAGCGATGAGTGCAGAAATGACTCTGGCGGTCTGAAGTCGGAAGCTGGGACCAGTGTAGTCCACACAGATTAACAGTTCCTTTGTTTTGCTTGCTTCCCAGCAAACTGGCCTGAGTGAGTCAGAAGGCAGCCCCCAGGCCTTAAGCTTGGGAGCCTTTGTTTTCCCCTCCCGTGGGGTGAGTGAAAGGGCTGTCAGAGCCTACAGGCATAGAACCCTGGCCCAGAGTCAGGACCCTGGACAGAGCCCCACCGCCTCTCAGCCTAAGGCAGCTGGAATGGTACAGGATTCCACGCTGTAGCAAAGAAACATTAATAGCTAATATTCCGAAGTTTGTGAGAGTGAGAGGTCCCTCCCAGAATAAACACTGGCCTTGTCTGGTCGTCGAAAAGATCAAAACCGTCGTCAAAGATCAGGGGCTGATTGGTTTGTCCCTACGTGGCATGGCACGTGCACACCAGCATATAAAATCGGAATTTGCGTCCCTGTGGGTGTGACAAGAGTTGGATCATTAAGCTAAAACGTTCAATTCAGTCCCTTTGATCCGTGCTGGGGAAAATCTATAGTCATCTCTAATCTACGAGGTCTTTAAGGAGGTTGTTACACTAGCTGTTTGATGTCATCATCTCCCACATCCGTGGTAAATTCAGCTAATCAAACACCCTGGTCCCCAAAGTTCTCCTAAAGCAACAGTTCTTACAGAACATACTGGTAAAAATCCATTCTTGGTTTTCTTGTAAAGAAAAGGAAATATTAAACTCTAATGGCTGTGGGTAATTTAGAAGGAGGTTCCCAGGTGCCTCACTCCTAGGCTTCCATCATTAGTGGCAACCACGTCCTTGAAGTGGTAATGCCCACTGCTCTTGGTAAACTGCATATAATGGAGTACTTAGACACATGCTCATTTTTGTAATTCAACCCCAGTGGTCTGAGAGTGAAATAATTGGTTTCATTTCAGACACTATTTAAATACTAAGATTCCTATACCTTGGTAAAATTGAATGTCCCCCAAACCAAGGGTTGCTACAGAAAGAGGATCTCATGAACCTATGCTTGTTATCAAATACATTTCTAATAAAAATTCAACCTGTATGTTCATTTTTTGTGTGTCAACATTTGAATAAGACCAGTGAGCCTCTTCAGAAGATAGCCACATTCTTTCTACAGGGAAAATGTCAGTCTCACAGTTCACAAAGAAGGAAGATCTTATTTCTAATGTGAGTTTAGTACACAATCATACATTCCACTTTACATATTTTTATTTTAAAACAAGTATATTCCTTTCCTTTCTTGCTGAGGTTACAGGTGACTAGGCCAGTCATGTGACAATCTGACATTTGATACAAACATATGATTATTTATCAGGGTCTTACTTTTCTATCATCTACATATGTTTCTTCCCAAAGATGGCACAATGGAACAAATAGTTTCTGGAGCATTTGCATTCCATTAATGTGTTGATTTAATAAGACAACAGCTGAGCAGAGTCCAGCCCACATCTGTCATACCAATGAAAAAACACAGAATTTAATTCGGTTGTTATTGCATGCTATGGTAGGCATTCCCATTTAATACTCTATCTATGCCAATGGATCTTACTATACTTGGAAATCACTTAAAGACTTAAACAACTAATGTCTGGCTGCAACCCCAGATATTCCAATCTAATTGAGTGGGGTGTGACCCAGGCTCCCAGGTGATCTTAATGTGCACGGAGGTCTGGGAATCTACATGGTGTGTGACAGTTACCTTTGCTTTCTCTGATGCTTTTTGTAGTGGAATTAAATAATTTGTCATTAGTCACATCACTGGAATGTGCTGATGCCCTGAACTCAATTTCCCCAATGTTAAGGGCACCGGGCAAGCATATTCTCCACCACTGGCTTTTGTTACCAGTTCCAGACCACAGTCACTACACCCAGAGTGGGGACATCCAACTCACTGATTTTTTCCATTTTCTTTCTTTGTTTTCCAAGGCAGGATTTCTCTGTGTAACCCCAGCTGTCCTGGAACTCACTCTGTAGACCATGCTAGCCTCGAACTCAAAGAGATCCGCCTGTCTCTGCCCCCTGAGTGCTGGGTTTAAAGGCATGTGCTACCATGGCCCAGCCTGACTATCTTAAGCGTCCATTTAACAAGGTCCAAGCATCATAAAGCTCTTGAAATTAAAGAGTAAATCTTTTGTCTCAGGCTCTCAAGGAAAGTTTTTGAAACATCCTTTCTGCTCAGATGTATAAGCAAGATTTTTTTTTTTTTTGATTGCTCTGCTCCAAAGAAGCAGCCTGAGTGGTAACAGACGTGAAGCTCACCTCCCCCCCCCCCTCTCTCCTTGTTCACTTAAACAATTATCAATGGGAAAGGCCCATCTCATTAAATGTGCTCTACGGGTAAGCTTGGCCCTCTGGGACCCATGCTTGGAGGAAGGCCCAAAGGCCCAAGGCCACGGAGCTTCCAAGTCTGATGTTCTCATCTGCCTTTAGCTCTATTCTTCCAAAACCTGCTTATTGTCCACACTTTAGGACACACACACACACACACACACACACACACACACACACACACACACACACACACACACACACACACACCCCTGACAAAAAGTTCTGCATGTTGGTGATTGTCTGAGAGCAACTCAGTTTCAGTAAGGCACTCTTGTTCTTTGTGTATGTCATGGGGTGTCGAGAATGGACAGTTTCTGCAATAATTGCTTTAACAGCTGATGATGATTTCATAGTCTCAAAGAGAGCTTGTCAGAGGAAGACAGCATGCTATGTGCTTTTCACTTTCTTTTCCTCTTGCCTTTAGAGGAATGGGGCGCCCCCGCCCCCGCGGGGGCTAAATATACAAGCGTGGGAAGCACGCCACCTAGTGGCAGTGGCGCTCATCACAGGCATCTTGAAGAGTGGGTGAGGAGCGGCTACCGTGATTCCAGTATTGATGGAGTCACAAAAATCGTTCATTAAGGCAATTTAATCTTTGCTATTAAATGTCCTTTCAATTCATTTGGGGTAATTAAGATGCAGTTAAAGTGATTAAATTCTAATTACTTATGCTAGAGAAAGACATATTTGTCACGCTAATGCTGTTAGACGAAGGACTCAGAAAGAAAGTTAACGTTTACTTCAAGTGATGCAGCTGGAAAAATCAGTTCCTCTTTTCATCATTAATCTGGCGAGCTGGGTGATTATGTAATGGCACTACAAGCTCATTAAATAGGAAAGTGCTGATTAAAATGACTGCCAAGAGGAAAACTTGAACAAGAAGTAACTCAGTAGAGTATAGTCAGCATTCTTGGGCAAAATCACTAGGTGTTCTCTCCCTCCAAGCCCTCACCTCAAAATAATGAACACCTAGAAAGCTTTATTCTGGCATTGCAAGAGGAATGGCGCACAGAAGGCTTTTATTATCAAACCAAAGACATCATTAAATGTAAACATTACAAAAAAAAAAAAGGCAACAGGATCTTATGTTTCCCTGAGTTCCGGGGTGTGCTACCATGCCCAGTTTATGTAGTACTGGGGATCAAATCCAGAGCATTCAAGCAGTTGAGGCAAGCAAAAACCAACTCAGCTCCATCCCCAGCCCTGAAGAATGTTTTTAAAAGAATGGCTCCTTGGAGTATGAAGGAGCAAGGTAGATGATCAGGAGTGGGGGGGGGGGTGGAGGTAGAGAATTCCCAAGGTCAACATGAACCAGCATTTCCTCTGTAGGCTGCAGGAGCTGGTCCCATACAGATTCCTAGCCGGTAGCTAAGTGCTCTTCCTCCCTTTCCTAGTTGGGTTCTTTTTGCTGTAGTGGGTGAGTCAGAGTCTTCTGCACTAGGTTATAGCACCGTCCATTATTATACTCACTCTGAAAAACACTAAGTATCTGCTACAAATTGGTCTGTTTTCTATTGGTCTAGTTTTCCATGTCCCAGTGTAAAGTAGATTTACATTTTAAAGCAGAAGTTCACTGAGGCTGTCATACCATAATCTCATGGCCCCCACCCTCTTAGGATAGCTTAATTATGAAAGCTCATAAAGGAGAGCATGAACACTTTTTAAGGAGGTGCCTCACATTTTCCTGAGGAGGTTATCCAAGAGTAAGAATCACCAATGAGATTATTGGCAATTATTTTATTTTCCTCAAGAGACCCCTGTCTTTTAGTACAGTTAAATTTGCATATTGAAACCATAGTTGAGGAGGCTGTCTCTGCCTTCCATTCATCCCATATTCATCCCTTTGAGTATTACTCCTGTGCACACCATAAGCAAAGGAGTGCACATTATCAAAACCATCAATCACTAAAGTTAAACAATTACCTTTAAAAATAAATCGATTATTTGAATATTTAAGGTCATTATGAATCACGTCATGCTGTCTTTTTAATATAATATTTTTATTAATACTTTGAGAAATTTATACATGACATCATGCTGTCTTAAATTACTAAAAGTAGGCAACTGTGGATTAAGACCCAAGTGACTGAGAGAAAGGTTCATGCAGTAATTAGTTCTTAGACCTTGTCAAGTGATTTAACCTTTGTGAGCCTCCATCTCCTTAAACGTAAAATGAAGGATCTGGCCTTCCAGTCCCTTCCAGGTCTCATTCTGCCATTGATTGCCCCCTGTCATGACTGCGTAACCATGGCAAAGCCCAGTGGGCACCTTCATCTCCTATTTCCATTTAGTGTCCTGTCCACCTGTATTAGGATTAGACAAGATGTGGGGCACAGTGCTCAATCTGGATGGCAATGTCTCAGGCTTGCCTCTCCAGTCAGGTGCTCAGGAGCTAACAGCCCATGCAGCCAGGAGCATTGTCTCCTGGCACAGAACTACTACAGTGTAAGATTCTATTGCCTGTGTTCAGTGACAGACGCTGACAGGGCTAACATGGATTTTTACGGACACATATACACTGCCTATATATTGCTGTGGCAGTGTAAATTAGCATCTTTGCTACAACAAATTTGCCATCATCAAACTTTTGAGTCCTTGTCTCAAAAGTTTACTAAAATAAATAAATGATAGTCAGATAAGATAGAAGATAAATAGGTGGATGGTTGGATACTTATATAGATAGATAGTAGACAGAAGATGGTAGATGAATGATAAACAAAATAGATGAATGATAGACAATAAAAATAGATTACAGAAGATAGATAGATAGATAGATAGATAGATAGATAGATAGATAGATAATGGGCATGGGTGTAGTTCAGTAGTGGAATGCTTATTCAAGTATATGCAAGCCCTTGGTTGTATCACTGACATCACAAAAAGAAAAACAAACTCCCTGTGTCTTTATAAAACAGTTGTGTTCAAATTCTTCTGTTGGGTGCTGGGTGAGTTTAAGAGCTGATTTTGTAACCTTTTCAGACCTTATATACATAATACAGAGTCTTTTTGAAAACATTAAGTATTCAATAGTTTAAACATTGGAGAGGAAGGAAGATGGTGGTTTGGGGAGGTAGGTAGTTTGGGGTGGTTTTCTTGGTCTGGTCCCCCAACCTACTTTTATTCAAATACACGCTGAGCATTCTGTATTGGCATTTTTCCCAAACTTGATCCTTGCTAAATACTAACTTTGTCAGGGAAAGGTAGTCGTTTGTGAGCAGAATGTAGGGAGAGATAGAAGATATGGGAAGAGTCGCTAATTTCCTTTACCCGAGCCCCTGCTCTAGTGCAGTCTGCTCAGGGCAGACCCAAAGGTCTTGCACTCTTGTCCAGGAAATAGGACTAGTGAAGAGAGACAACAGGTGGTTTACACGCTTCTTCCAGTAGCTGAGGGTATTCATCTCAGTGTGTGCTGCAGAAAGAAGACCAGGTGTGGTGAAAAGACACCTCTAATGAATGAGATGCGTTTAAGTCCAAAGTCAGGGCAACAAGAACAGAATGCATGGAGCCAGGGCTAAAATCCTTCTGTAGTTGTTGTTGTTTGTTTTTGTTTGCTTTTAAAAATAATGTTCTCTCATGTAGCCCAGGCTGGCCTCTGACTCACTCTGTAGCCAAGGCTGGCCTTGAACCTCTGATCTTCCTACCTTCACCTCCTCAGTGCTGAAACTACAGGCACAAGATGCCCATACCTTTTGTTCTCTGCAGATTTCTTGGATCTGAATTACTATAAGGCTGGCAGCTTCTCTCTTCCCACAGCTCAGCAACACCTTACCTATCAGAAACAAAGGCATCAGCCAGGCTCTGATCTCAGTGATAGAGAGCAAATGATCATACACTGCACATTCCTCCAAGGGAGAAAATGAGATTGGTGGAAAGGGGGAGGAGACTCCTGGGTGCAGCGTGACATAGTGATTCAGGCCTGGTAGGCAGAGGCAGTCAGATTTCTTGTGAGTTCCAGGCCAGCCCAGCCTATATTACAAACAAAACAAATTTGGGGGAGAAAATGGTTTGTTTTCTCTTACAGTTTACAGTATGTTGTGAAGGAAAGTCAAGAGAGGAATCAGAGGCAGAAACTGAAATAGAAGCCGTGAGCTTACTGCTTATCACTAACTCACAGATTGCTCACCTGCTTTCTTACACAACCCAGGGCCACCTCACCAAGTGTGCTCGTGATGGGCTGAACCCTCCCACATTAACCATTAGCCAAGAGAATTCCCCACGTACTTGTCTACAGGCTGATCTGATGGAGGAATTTTCTCCACTGAGATTGTCTTTCCAGATGACCCTGGGTTGTGTCTAGTTCACAAAACTATCCTGCATACTAGTTATTTGCATGACTGTCCCATGAGCTCCAAAATTGAAGAAGGATTTTTCCAATTAATATTTATTTTACATATACATCTTATAGTCATAATTTTTAAAAACTTAAACACAAATAGTCATACAAAATTTTCTTCCTAACCTGTTCTCTGTTGTTGAGTTGTCGTTATACTTTTGCATGTTTTCAGGTGCTCTGTACTAAAGTTAATAGTATAGGATCTTAAATGGCAGTATGTATCATCCCGTCAGGAATAGGCTGGGAAGATATTAAACACACAAAAAAGGGTTGCTTATCCGTAAAGAGATGTGTGTGGAGGGCGCATCTGAAACCTGAGGGGAGTTTTTGCGCTCTTCAAAGATAACCTCTGGCTTTTAAAGTATGTGAACATGTGTGTGTGTGTGTGTGTGTGTGTGTGTGTGTGTGTGTGTGTGTGTGTGTATAGGGTGGATGGTCTTTGTAAATAATTAAAGGCTCTCCATTCCTCAAACTAAGTTTCTAGGGAAAATGGAGAATGCTTCTTGCTTTAAATCTTTTGGCTGACAGTTACCTCCCTAGAAATGTTTATTGCTTATTTACACATTGGGCAGTGTGCCAGTGCAGTGGGCTGAGTGACAAAGTAGAGAAGCTGTGCAGAGTGACCATGCTCTGGGGAGATGGAAAGTGGTCCCGACTTCAACAGAGTTTCCTTTATTCCAGGTCATCTTTAAAAAGTAACTCAGGGACTGGAGAGATGGCTCACAGGCTAAGAGAGCATGCTACTCTTGCAAAGGAGTTGAACTTCCAGCATCCATGTCAACTGACTGCCAAGCCCCTTAACTCTAGCTCAAGGAAATCTAATGCCCTCTTCTGGCCTCCACAAGCACTGCACACATGCACATACACAGAAGCACAGAGGCACACACAAAATTAACTACAACATTTTTGAATAAAAAATGTCTCATGTTATTACATTTATGGTAGAGTATTTGAAAGCACATGAAAGAATAACAGAGTTCATAATAATCCCTAGTAACTTTACCATTACCCCTTCCCAAACTATTATGAGTAGCATTCATTCAATCATTCATTCATTCAGTAGATATGTAGACGTATGGATGCTCACCATCTGAAGACAGCAGACAAAGCATACACTCTGCCTTTGCTCTCAGAGTGCTTAATGACAGAAAACATTTATGAATCTTCTATTTTATAGTTATGCTATAATTTATTTAATCAATCCCCTATTTTTAGACACTTACATTGGTCTATAAACTGCTCAGGGAAATAAAGTTTTATGGTTTATATTTTAGAAGTATCATAATTCACATGCCCTCTCCAACAACCATTCCTATCCTTGAGTATTCCCCTGTATTTGGGGCTTTTGCTTGATTTTGCCGTTACCAAATGACACAGCAACCTGCAGTGTTATAGATGAGGATTTACCAAAGATTAGATTTTTCTCATTCAAAGATGTTTTTTTCTCTAAGTATTCAATGCCTAGATAGAAAATACAAGATTATGAAAAAGAAACAGGAAAAATTTCTCATTATTCTATAACCAAGACACAATACCTTTCTGTATATTGGTTTAATTCTGTCTTGCTTGAAAAATAATGTTGTTGTTAATTCTTTGAGAATTTCACACACTGTATTTCAATCATATTCACTCACACCCACTTCCTCTTCTCCTTAGTCTCCAAACTTCATTACCTCTATTTAAAAAACAAAAAACCCAGAGCCCAATTTATGCTGCCCACATACTTATGGATATGAGGCCATCCACTAGAACGTAGTGAACCACACTTAAAAGAAACGGACTCTCTCTCCCCCAGAAGCCATCAATGGTTAATAGCTCCCCAGTTTGGTGTGGTGCTTAGGAACACCTTCCCACTCCCTGCTGGAAGTTGCCTGCTTGATCTTGTGCCGGTCCTAACTTGGCAACCATGGCTGCTATGACACACAATAAATAAATAAATAAATAAATAAATAAATAAATAAATAAATGCAATAAAAATAAAGGTGAGTGTATAAGATATACCTTCAGTTTTTATTTATTTTGAAATTAACTTGATAGAATATTTACAATCAAACACACCTCAGTGTCATTAAATACCATTCAGAAGCACAGACGTTGTTTAAAATTTTACTTGAAACTAATTTCAGATTATGAAAATCTGCAAAGATAAAATAGGACAAAGGTCATCAGGGTACCCTCCTCACTGGTGAACACTGGCCAGTGGTTAGTGTCGTACTGCTTCATGTTTGCTCTCTTCCCATGTGGGTTATATTCATCATGGCCCCTTACCTTGAAATACCTGGGGGTTTTCCTGAGGACGGCAATATTCTCATGTATGGTCACTGGTCAGCTTTGTTAGGTGACTCAGTGATGTCCTTAGAGTGTGGTTCTCCAATACAGAATTCCATCTCGGATTCTGCTGCCACAGATCTTTTACTATCAAATGTCCCTCTCCCACCTTCCTCCGTCTTTTACAAAGCTTGCATGTTTGAAGAACGCAATTCTCTTTTAAATTTTTATTTACTTCATTACATTCATGCATTCGTTCGTTTGTCTGTCTGTTTATTTGTAGGTGTGTGCACATGTGTGTATGTGTGAGGGTGCGAGCATGATAGAGCTCCTAGGTAGAGATCCAAGGACAATTTACAGAAGTTGAGTCTCTCCTTCTACCATGTGGGTCCCAGAAATTGAACTCTGGTTAGGTTTCCTTTTTTTCAGCCCCCTTTAGAATTTGCTCGTTCTCCTGTGTGTGCTTCTGTTGTTTCTTCGTGTTTCCATTGAGCTTCTGCTCTTTACCCAGAAAGCGGCATGGGTGGCAGTGTGCCTTCTCTGAGGATCTCATCTGGAGGCCCCCAACTGTCTGTTCCTCACTTACCTGGTGAGTGTTTTGTTTAACCAAAGTGTTGTCTAATTTCTATACTGTGTAATCACTGGACATTTTTCCCATCCTTCCAGCTGAAAAGCAATCCATAGGAGATATTTTAAGACAGTGCATTTATTCTACTTCTCGAAATTCCCTATCCATTTAGCACCTGTTGATCTTTGCCTGGTCTAACTTTCCATCTCAGCATTTCTCCACATTGGAGGGCAGTCCTCAGCCTTCTCTCTCTTTCTCCATTACTTACTTACCCACTTACTTTTTGTGTTGACTCACACATTTCTTTTTTTTTTTTAATCAGCAACTTGCAATGTGTTGCTTGCTTTTAAGTATTTTGGAGCTCAAGCTGTCCCAGACTTGACTGATAGGAGTCTCTTTAATGTCCCATGACATGTTCTCACTATTTTTTAAAACTTTCCAACATAAAAAAATGGAGAGATGGTTCCGACGTTAAGAACACTGGCTGCTCTTCCAGAGGTCCTGAGTTCAATCCCCAGCAACCACATGGTGGCTCACAACCATCTGGTGATGAGATCTGGTGCCCTCTTCTGACCTGCCGGGATATATGTAGACAGAACACTGTATACATAATAAATAAATAAATAAATAAATAAATAAATAAATAAATAAATATTTTTTAAAAAGATATTCCAAATTCATCTGGTACCCTCCCTGCCCCATGCTCTGGATTTGTCCCTTCCCGGATGATCTGTGGCTTATGCTGATGGATAAGGCATTAGAGACAAAGAAGAGCTGGGTGCTACATATGCATGTGCTTTCAGCATGGCTTGGCTTTTCCACTCTCTCAGATAAAGCTGGGAAGCATATACATAAATATTTACACACAGATATGCACAGACACATTCGTGAACATGCCTAATATTCATATTTGTGTTACATTTATTTATTTATTTTTATGTGTGTATGCTGGTACTCATGAACATACATACATGCTATGGACGTGTAAAGGGCAGAGGACAACTTACAGTAACCAGTTCTCTCCTTCCACCATGTGGGTCCTGGAGATGAAACTAAGGTTTTCAGGGCTGATGACAAGTTCCTTTACCCTTTGAGCCATCTTACTGGCTGTGTGTGTGTGTGTGTGTGTGTGTGTGTGTGTGTGTGTGTGTGTGTGTGAAATCAGAAGTTTATACCAATACCTACACCCACACAATTGTGAAATATTCCCATGGATTTTTTTGCCCTTCCTCATTTTCTATTTATATATCCTTCAGTCTACAGTCAGAAGCCTGACACCCAATATTCAGTTATCGTTCTCTCTGTGTGTCTCTCTGTCTCTCTCATGCATGTATGTGCTCATGCACGTGCCCAACCCCCCCCACACACACACACACTCAGTCCTGTGGCAGTTCTGGAAACAGAGCTGCTTAACTTTTTTTTGATAGGAATAACTCCCAGCTCTTCCTTCAATCACATGCTCTGCGTCACTTGGCTTCTTACAAACCCCATTGAACCAGAGGCTCTGAGGCACATATTT
Source organism: Cricetulus griseus (assembly GCF_003668045.3). Classification (NCBI taxonomy): domain Eukaryota; kingdom Metazoa; phylum Chordata; class Mammalia; order Rodentia; family Cricetidae; genus Cricetulus; species Cricetulus griseus. The sequence goes on from NC_048597.1 coordinate 186,135,816, forward strand.
TAACAAGCTTCAAGGTGACCATAACATTCGTTAAAGTTCAAGGAGCACAGCTCAAGATTGTAATGTGGGCTCGTCCTGTTCCTCTGGTGCCAGCTTGGTAGTCACTCCAAAACTGTTCTTTGTCCCTCTGGTCCTGAAATAATGCCCACAAAAGAAGCTGCTTTCTAGTCTCCCTGCTCTCTCTCCTCCATAGGTGCTTGGCAAGGTGGGGGAGGCTCCATTAGTTAGTGCTGAAGGTCTCAGCCATTGGCTGCATGTGGGTCAGAGATAGAGTATGTTGTCAGCATAGTGAACCTAGAGTTTGATACCCAGCATCAAAAGACAGCACAGCTCCCAGCCATGGATATGAGCATCCCAACTTACACTTTCATCAGAAGCATTTGGTCCAGGGTGGCATTTGGAATCTCAGGTCCCATCATGATCTGCTCAGTCAGAATCTTCACATGACTGGAGTCTAAGAATCACTGACTTAGAGCATCTCAGCATTAGCCATGTGACTGAATCACCTGGGTCCTCCATGTACTGGATACCTTGCACATCTCCAGCTCGGTACCAGGTACCAGCTTCTAATGCTTCTCAGTTGTTTGCAAATTCTGTCCACCACTGAGGACTTCTGAAGGTTCCACTAGCCTTTCTCACTGCAGAGTGCAGGTTAGTCCTAGGGCTGGTGGGGGTGGAGGGGAGCATGATACCATCAACTATGGATGTGGGGCATCAGTAGCCAGAGAGACCCAAATGGTAAAATGTTTGGTGACATGTAGCTGCCACGAAAGAAGCAAAATGACATCTTCACCTTTTTCCAGGACATGGTCCTTGGGAGCACTTCAGTCCCAGAGACTGAATTTCTCCAAGACTCCTTTCCAGGGATCATATCATGAATTTATTGTTATGGTCTCCGCTATAAAGGAGGTAGATGTGTGCTGTCCATATGCCCAATTCCAGCTCTTGATCTAAAGATAGGGCTCGGTTGGTAGAGTGCTAGGTTTGTTCCCCAGCACTGCATAATCTGGGCATGGTAGTTCCAACACTAGGGAGGTAGAGGGACCCAGAAGTTCAGGGTCATTCTAGATGCATAGCAAGCTTGAGGTCAGACCGAGCTACACAAGATCCTGGCTTAGGAGAAAAAAAAATCCAATTATTTTCTTCTGTACCCTTAACAGAAGGGATATATTGAGCAGTTACACTGTAGACCTAACAAGGAAGAACACAGTGTATCTTAGCCTTCTGGGGCACAGAGCCTCAACTTGCACACCAATTGTCTATGAGAGGTGTGGGTACTTATACTCTCAGCTCATTTTGGAGTCTCAGACCAACTTAATTCCTCTGCACCTTCAGCTTCTCCAGCTCCATCCTTCCAACTTGTTCCCTGCCTGGCCTTGTACCACCTTCTGAGTCAGGGTATCACAACTTCCTTCCCCCAAAAGACTCAGCTGATTTCCACTGATTTCTTTCTCTTCCTTTTTAGACTTATTTTATTAGTTTTTTTATTTTATTAGTTTTATGTGTATGAGTGTTTTTCCTGCATGTGTGTATGCACTTGGTGCCTGCAGAGGCCAGAAAAGGGTCTCAAGTCAGAGGGGACTGGAGTTTCCGATAGTTTTATCACCACAAGGATCCTGGGATTCAAACTCAGGTCTTCTGCAAGAGCAGCAGATGCTCTTGACCACTGAGCCATCCCTCCAGCCCTCCCTCCACTGATTTTCCAATGCCACTTTAGAAATATCTCCTCAGTAGTGTCTCCCTGTTTCCCTAAGAGTAACTGTCCAGAAAAAGGATTTTTGAAATTTGATACTAAATTTTGTCTTGAGTGTCTCTATTTTGTACTGGCCCACCTATAGCTCATTTATATAACAAGAATGCTGAAAAAAATTAAAATCTATAGTCTAGCCTTTTTATTATTTTTCTTTCTTTCCTTCCTTCCTTCTTCTTATTTTTTAACCATGCATGATTGATGGGAGGTGCTCTGTCATCACAGGAATCAACAATTTTCCCTGGGACAGAGAAGGCATAGAAGAAAGGGAAATGCTGGAACTTTGTCTTAGCTGTATAAGGAATTCTTTGTATGGAAAGAAGGAAGAAATGGCATTCTGGGTGGAGGAAATAGTGTAGGTAAAGATGATGTAGAAGCATGAATGTTCTCAGTGCATTTAGGCAAGGCCTGCAAGCAGTGTGGTAGGGGCATGTGGGCACAGTAGGTGAGAGCATGGTGGTGGGCAATAGTAGGGAGAAACACAAAGAGTAGGTGAGGTCAGTGTATCGAGATCCTCGGATTCTGAGATAGAGCAGCCATTGATCTTCTTCTTGGGCTTCAGAAGACCTCTGTTAAGTTTATTTTTAGTGTACTTTATTGGCATATTATGGAAATTTGCAGTATGATTATATAAGCATCTTTCCAGAAATACAAAGGAGGCAACCTTCACTCATTTGAAATTAATGATAGGAAATTACTTTAATTTACATTTTTGTGTATGTGGTGTATGCATTTGTGTACATGACTGTGCATAGCCATGCTGTCTATACTCAGAGGCCAGAGAAGACAACAGGTACCCAGCTCTATCACTCTTTATTCCCTTGAGACAGTCTCTCACTGAACCTAGAGTCAGACTGGCAACCAGTAAGCCCCAGCAATTCCCCTGGCTCCATAGCATTGGAGTTACAGGTCTGTGCAGCCACAGCCATCTTTTATGTGAGTGCTGGGGCTTCAAATTCAGGTCTCCATGTTTGCAGAGCAAGGGCTCTTACCTCTGAGTCATCTCCCTTTCCCTGGAACCTGTGACTTTTTTATAGTTATATATCTGGTGTGTTTTATATAACTTTCAGTTGTTATGAATACTATAAAATATACGGCTGTTAATTATAAAAGGTGGATCAATAAATTTTACAATTCACAATAGACCTACACGAGCTAAAATGCAAACTGAGCATGTAGTTCATCAGATCAGCTATATATCTTGACTGCCTTGTAACAAACATCGTAACTATAGAGCCATACCAATTATTGGACTCCATGTGATCAAAGGGCTTTTGTTACTTTTTAATCATGTGTATGTGTGTGGACATGTATACATGAAACCCTCAGTTCCCCATCTTTCCTATCCCACATGGAAGCTAAAGAGGCTTCTTTTCCTAGTCTGCCCCACTTCATGCTCGTCTCTGACTACAAGACTAAGGACTCAGGCTGAGATTGACTTACATGAACAGTGAGACAAGGGGATATGCAACAGAGGGGCTGACTAGCTGATCCAAGAGATGACAGTTCAACACACACTTCTTGAGGGGTCCATTTCTTTTGGGGACTGGGGAGAGGATCGAGACAAGATCTTGGAATGTAACCTGGGCTCGCCTCCCTCAACAATCTCCATACCTCAGCCTCCTAAGAGCTATAATTCCAGGCATTTGCCACCAGGCGTGGCTCAAGCTGTCCATATCTTACACAGAGGCTGACAGTCGTAGGCAGGGTCTTCCCTGCCTGCCATGCCCTGAGGTCATGGTGGTTGTTGGCCTTAGCAGGCCATGGAGCTACATTTCGTTTTTTTCCTTGAAGAACCTGGCCCAGGTTGGTAGAAGGAATTTATTAGCTCTGCAGCAGAATCAAAGCTTTTGTCAGAGTGATGCTTTTCTTATGATGTGACCTCCCAGGCTCCTATGACACATACACACTGAAAAAGAGCTTCTCACTACTTGCAACTTTGCTGTGTGAACCAGCCAGCCCTGGGACAGATACACTAAGATCACCAGCCAGCATTTGTTCTACAATTGTTCTACACCTGTAAGGCAAAAGTAGAAACTTGGCTTCAAAAAGCAAGCACACACACATACCTATGTAACACATGTATGTGTGCACATGTATTTTTAGATTTATTTTTGTCACTTTAATTAGATTTATGTGTATGTCTTTGTGTAGGTGTAATTGCCCTAGAGCTAAACTTACAGATGTGAGGCGCCCCCCCCCCCACACACACACCATGGGCTCTGGGGATCAAATGCAAGTCCCCTACAAATGCTGAATGTGCCCTTAACTGCTGAGTTATTTCTTCAGCCTCATTTTTAATAGTTTAGAGGTCTAGGAAGATACAACATTGAACTGTTAATGGAGTCTGTGGTGCTTGACATTGCTTTAAGCTCTTATATTCGTGATTCATGAGGAGCAAGAGTTTGTTTTACCACCTTCATCTGGATAAGATTGAATCTGGACAGGTTGATTGCAGAGCCATCATTGGTTTATTTTGTTGTTGCTATCATTATTTGTTCTTTGGAGGGGACAGGATCTCCCTTCGTAGCTCAGTATGGCCTCGGAGAGACTATAGGTGTGTACCACAGGACTCATGGCTTATTTGCCCTTTTTCAAAAACCACAAAGGAGTCTGGGCATGTAGTTAGTTGGTAGAGTGCTTGTCTAACATGCATGAAGCTAGGTTCAATCCCCAGAATCACATAAATGGAATGTGATGGTGGGTGTGCCTGTAAACCCCGAACTTGAGAGGTAGAAACAGGAGACCCTCTGATCCTCATTCTCAGTTACGAAGTGAGTTCCAGGTCAGCCTGAGAGATTAAATCCTGTCCCAAACAAACAAGCAAACAATAAGAATAGAGACTAAAAAATCCATACAGGTCAGAGATGGTACAATGGAAGTCAATGGAGTAGCTATACACCCTGACAGAGAGAAGGATTACCTTGGACATTATTTAATTAAGATCATAATAGACTTTGGAGACCAGAAGAGGAGCTTCAGCTCTGAGCGGGAGTTTCAGGGTCCTCAGAGGCCTTGCAATGCTCTCTGCTCAGTTAAAGAGGTCCCCAGGGTCTGTCAACTTCATATCACAAGTTCGAGTCAGCAAAGACTTGAGGCCAGTGTCTGACTTTCATACTGACTAAAGGAGGAAGAAAAGCTTAGTAAATTCATAGGCAAAAAATTTTACAGTGACGGCCCTTGTGTTTGCCACTGAGCTACATTCCCAGTCCCTAATTTGCAAACTCCTGCACTATTTAAGAGCTTGAGATTTTAATCACATCTATGCATGTGTTCTTACTTAAAACTTATTGCCATCCCAGGAAGTAAGAAACCCACTGTAACTGGGAACATTAAGTTAAAAAAAATACCAGTAAGGGACTTGCACAAAATTACATATCTTTAGTGGCCCCAGGACTATCCACTGTATCTTCTGAGTCCAGGTTTATCTACCAAGTATTCCAAGTCCATCTGTCCCTCAGGTCAATATTCCCAGACAGATTCCTGGTAGACTTTTGCCCAACTCAGCCAACACTTCAGACTTACTTTATTTTTAATTTATGTGATGTATATGTGTCTTTCGTGGTTATACACGCTTGAGTACGTGCCTGCAGAGGCCAAAAGAGATGACCTGGAGACGGAGTTAGAGGCAACCCTCACCCTGACATGAGTTCTGAGAGCCAAACTCCCAGCCCTTGTAAAAGAAGTAAGAGCTCTTAACCCTGAGCCATCTCTCCAGCCCCATCAGTCAACATTTTCGATGCTGGATAGGGCTTTGGGTCATTAAGGGAAGAAAATGGACAAGGTTGTGTTCAGACACTGACTCAGAGCTGGTTCTAGAGTGTCACCACACACCATGCTTATAAAGTGTATTCCAGGGAAAAGGGGGTTTTGAAATCTAGGTAGTAGAGCACTATTTGTTTGTTGGTTGGTTTATTTTTTACCTGCATATGCCTTGTACCTGCGGTTCTAGAATATAATATGGGAAATATTTACTGATAGGAATACAGCCATGCTTGAATACTCCAGCAGTGTCAAACATCTATAGAAAATTCTTCCTGGTCACTCTCAGTTTCCTGCTGTTAACGTGTTATAGATCAGTGACAACTCACAGACCAGCTTGAGGGCAGCAAATCACATGTTGAGAAACACTCCTCCAAGGGAAACAAGTCCTAAAATTCTCTGCAGAGAGTGCTTCCTGGTACTGTGAGCTGGGGCACATTCCCACATTACAGGATTGGGGAGGTGGTGGTGTCCAAATTAAATAACTGCACTTGATCAATTAGCATTTTGAAACTGACCTGAATTCATAGCTCTGTTCACAGAATCTTTTTTTTAACACTGGAAAGACTCTTGGTTTTTTGTTTGTTTGTTTGTTTTGGGGGAGGGGATTCAAGACAGGGTTTCTCCATGGCTTTGGAGGCTGTTCTGGAATTAGCTCTTGTAGACCAGGCTGGTCTCAAACTCACAGAGATCCCCCCTGCCTCTGCCTCCCGAGTGCTAGGATTAAAGGTGTACACCCTGCTATGTTTTCAAAACGCATTTGGCTCTGCTTTGCATATTGTAGGCAAAGCAAGACCCCAGACATTGTGCCTCTGGCCTTTCCCTGCCTTGAGCTCCCAATCCTCCTGCCTCCATTCCCCAGGTGCTGTAATTGCAGATGCTTGCTACCTGCACCTGACTCTTTTTCTCTTTCTTCCTTTCTCTCCAACATGCATAATCCATGCCTACTTCTGCCTCCTGCACAGTACTCACATGAGTGACCACCCTTCAGATCAAAGCTAGCCATAGGACTGAGGCATCTCTCCCTATAATTTGTTACAGAATCCTGAAAGCATTTTGGCTTGCCTCCTTCCTAAAAGGGACTTGTAGTGGGCCCTCATGTATCTACAAGTAACCCCCAAACCCAGTTCTGCTTCCCTCCCACCACCGGTACATATCTTGTGCGTGTCTTCATGTGTGAGTACTTCCCTATACTGCAATGGCCCCTGTCCCCTTGTTCCTTGTTCATGGGTCTCTCCCCAACCCCCAAATACACGTGTAGAGATTCAGACCTCCGCTTTCCTATCTTGGCCTGGGTAGTCTCTATGCTACAATGTCTCCTATAGACATCCCAAAGCATTTCTCTCATTCATATGTGTCTCAAGGACTCTAATAGTTATAATTCTATGTAAGCTTCCAGAAGTATGGCTTTGTTTCTGCAGGTTGTCCCTCTTCTCCTATGGTAACCTCATGATCCCAAATGAGCTTCTCTTTTCTGTTGATACCACAGTCTTCATATTTGACAGTTCTGGCTTTTGCAGTATTCTCTCCAGATATAACCACATGCACTTACAGGTACCATCTCTCATAGCCCCACAGGCTCTGAGCTCCCCTTCCAGCCTGCATTTTTCAGGATGCCCTACAGGGGTAAAAAGGAAGAGGCTAGCCAGGTCCCTGTTCCAACAGTTTCAACTCCCAGTTTCTGACCCTGCAGTATCTACAGCACTTGAAACCTTAAGGCAAATTATACTAGCCTATATTTCCCTGATATGAGTAGCTTATGATTTAAGAATAGACATACTCTACCACAAAGGGTTTGGGCTTGAATGGATTTGATAGTCAGGTATGCTAACATACAGTGTGAATCTTGAGGAAGAGGCTGTCTAGGAAAGGTTTCTCTAGCTACCCTTGTCCTGTAAGCCCTTTCAAAGCACCTCTGTGGAAAAGGTTCCTGCTGCCCTGATGCCACTTGGAAAACACTGGCTGTGGGTAGCTTCAGTCCTCAGAATCTTGCCAAGTGCCCAGGACCTCTTAAAGTCCTTCAAATGTACTTCCTGATTAGCTGGAAAAATGGACATCTCTTTGCAGAGATCTTCCTTAGCTCTGCTTTTTGAATGATAGATAAGTTGAGACTTCGCCCAATACTGTTATTTACTTTTCCATAAGTATTCGTTGTATAATTTATCATCCAGAGCCCTAATGACTTCCAAGGCTGTATTTCTAGCTCAGACCTCTCCCCTGAGCTCCAGGCTCCATACATCCTGCTGTCTTCTGGACAACTACATATCGGAGATCTTTAGCAGAATGCCCAGCCAGCACTTCCAATGCACTTTGTCCTATATACAAGTAATTACACCCTCATAAAACTCCTTTTTCTGTGTGCCACCATCTAACCAGAAACCTGGAAATATCCTAAACTTTTTCTAACTAGCCCACCACTCCCCCATCACACACATACACACACTCCAGGTTGTCAGTCCTCTGGATTCCTCCTCCTGAGAAGTGTGTCCCACTCCTCAGTTGCCACCATGTAACTTTGGGTCTTCCCGACAGAGTTTGTCACCTGGCTTCTGTCTCTGCTCAGGGTTTCAGGGAGAGAGACTCTGTTGCATGCTGGGAGGAGATGGGGAGTGCCATACAGAAAGAATACCTACTGTGGGGGAAGTGTGAAGTTAGCAGACTGTGGTGGAGTTACACACACAGGCCACACACACACACAAGTAAATAAATAAATATAATTTTAAAAATTAAAAAAAAAAAAAACTGGGTCTGGAGAAAAGGCTCAGCAGTTAAGAGCACTGGCTGAGCCGGGCGGTGGTGGTGCACACCTTTAATCCCAGCACTCAGGAGGCAGAGGCAGGCAGATCTCTATGAGTTCGATACCAGCCTGGTCTACAAGTGCTAGTTCCAGGATAGGTTCCAAAGTCACGAGGAAACCCTGTCTTGAAAAACCAAAAAAAAAAAAAAAAAAAAAAAAAAAGAGAGAGAGAGAGAGAGAGAACTGGCTGCTCTTCCAGAGGTCCTTTGTTCAATTCCCAGCAACCACATGGTGGCTCAAAACCATCTGCAATGAGTTCTGGTGCCCTCTTCTGGCATACACGGAGACAGAGCATTATATAAATAAATAAATTAGGAGCTGGAGAAATGATTCAGTGGTTGAGAGCATTTGCTGGTCTCCCATAGGACCTAAGTTTGGTTCCCAGAACCTGTCAAGTGGTTCACAACTGCCTGTAACTCCAGCTCTGGGGGATCAGATGCCCTCTTCTGGCCTCCATTGGCATCTACATTCATTTGTAATACCCATACACAGAGACACAGAATTTTTAAAGAATTAAATGTCCTTTTAGTAGAAAACCCAAACCTATCAGTTCATTTAGGCCTGATGGAGCTACCTGACCTACCCTAAGACAGAGTGCAGTAACTGGACGATGCTAGGACCCACCCATGGTGTACAAAATTCCACCTTACCCTCAGCTTTCTGTACTTTTATTACACTCCTTCCCAGTCACCCTTGCTGCTTTAGTCAGGGGTCATCAGACAAAATGTAGGCTATGAGGAACGGCTGACCAATCCCACACAGGGAATTTGTTCTAAACATTTTCCATGTGTCTTTGCAGCTTGCAAAAGGAAAGAACAAGAACACGGGAAGGACAGAGGCAACACCCCCAAAAAGCCCAGGCTGGTCTTCACAGACGTCCAACGTCGAACTCTACATGCAATATTCAAGGAAAATAAGCGTCCGTCCAAAGAATTACAAATCACCATTTCCCAGCAGCTGGGGTTGGAGCTGAGCACTGTCAGCAACTTCTTCATGAATGCGAGAAGGAGGAGTCTGGACAAGTGGCAGGATGAGGGCAGCTCCAATTCAGGCAATTCATCATCTTCATCAAGCACTTGTACCAAAGCATGAAGGAAGGAAGAACCACAGACTAGAACCTCGGTGGAAAAGCTTTAAATTTAATTAAAAAAAAAAGTTTTTAAAGACCAGGACCTCAAGATAGCAGGTTTATACTTAGAAATATTTGAAGAAATAAAAGTGGTATTTATAGTCCAAAGAAACCAAAGACTGAAGCTCACCTGCATTCTGACTTTGTTCCGAGATGCATACTTCAGCAGGGCAAGACTTGGCAAGAAAAATGATCGGGAAAACATCGAATCTCACACCTTCAACCCCTACGCCTCACTGTGCTCAGCTGCTCGGTGGCTCGAAGCACAGTCATGTCTGAGCCGTCGAGCAGTCCTCTCTTAAGATCAGACATTCTCATCTCTTCCACCACACCACAAAGGTGTATGTATAGTGTCTCAACATCATGTGTGGGTGGGTGTGCCTGTACACCCCCCCACACACACACACACACACACCACCACCACCACCACCAGTGGTTTGGGACTCAAGCAGGGCTGGTCTTCAGGAAGGGTTGCACCGTAGGAGTGTGACCAACACAGTGTGGGATTTTCTAAATTCATTGGATTTAAGGTGTGATTTCTCTCATCTAGCCTAGCGTTTGAACCTGCCAGGCCCACAACCTAAATGCAGATTCAAACCCAGCAAAGAAAATTTGAATGGCGCCTAAACCAGTGCACTCTCTTTGTTTGTTAAGAAATGTTCAGATATTTTTTAAAAAAAAAATGAAACAAGAGTCCATCCATTTAAAAAAAAATCACCCAGGTACCAAAGAACACACAATATTATAGTGCAGGTATTTTATTGCAATGATTTTAATAACCAAAGCTATTTTTACACAAGATACTATGTAAAGTTATACGTATGAACTGAGCTAGCTGTAACCCACATGCCATGTAGATTCAGGACTATTATTTATGACTCTTGAAGCATTTGAAATAGGAGTTTTCAGAACTGGCAAGGAAGAATGTAGCTTCAGGGAAGCAGTGACCACCATGGCAGAGAGGTTGACGAGGTGCACACGGGATCCATAAATGTCACTTACATAGAGAAAAGACATAATGCCTAATCTACTCATAGCCAAGAAGATGTGAAGTATCTTTCGGAGTTGGTCCCCTCATAAACACTAGGAAACTAAGCTTAACAGGACAGATAAAAGAAATTAGAAAAAATGTCCAAAATGGTCATTTTTAGTAAATGCACCCCCCCCAAAAAAAACTTAGACTAATTTTGCTTAAATTTACTTTATGCATTTGGCACCAAATTTTTTTTTAATTTTTCCCAAACACTAATGAAGCAAGCAGACCAATATTAATAACAATTAGTTATCCCATATTTTGCAACCATCCTAAAAAGCAATTGAATTGATTTTATTGCTAATTTCGGATGCCCTATCAGGTAAACATTAGGAAAACAGCAAGTGCCACTGAGAGACGGTAGAATGGAGAACTGCATAGAAAAAGCCAGAGCTCCAGTTTCACACAAGACTTCCAGTTCTTTCAGAATTAAAAGACCAATTTTACTAAGCAGTCTCCGAAGCATTACATTCCTTCTTGCTATTAACGAACCTGGAAATTTTATCTCATGGATTCTACTCTTTGACAGGAACAGACTGAAAATTAAACCCAAGCTTCCTAATCGAAGTTTTGACTTTTTCCAAATCATTTAACTGGGGCTGCACAGACAAAGGCAGGAAGCAAAAACAAAGTTGTAGAAATCATTTGACATCCAGAACACTCTAAACTCGGCTGAACTATGGCTGATATGAATAGACACCAGCTCCACAGGGAAGTCAAGAATGGGGTACCCTCAGTTAATTTCACACCTAACTAGAAATATAACACCGAATGCTATCCTATAGAAAGCTGTTAATTGAGATTCACTAAAATGCCAGACCAAAAAAAAATTAAAATTTTATAACACAAAATCTCACTCCTGGGGATCAAATGTCGGTGGCACCCAGAGAGAGGCACCTAAGCCAACCATCCCTCTCCTGTATCCTTTGTGTTCACTGGCAACTAAGCAAAGGAAGCCAGCATACGCCTTGATATGTTTTGTTGTAGTATTTTTTAAAGTACACCTAAAATTCCAACTTAATTTTTTTCTCTAAATATGGCACAATTCTAGTTCAATCATGAAGAATCAGTAAATCATCATCCTTGGAGATTTGCTGAAGTTTTCAGTATTGTAAACAAAAGCTAAAAATAGAAACATTATTTTCTCTCTTCATAGTGGAGGGGGTTGAGGAGTACAGGTGCATTTATAGTTTAAGAGGGGAGATAGCCTTATTACTTAAAACAAGGGAATTAAAAATTCAGGGGAAACCTAACTGTGTCTACACACAGTTTTACCAACTTTCAATACTCCAAGAAAAAAGATTCAGTCAACCTTGTGTCTTGGCTTTGCTTTTACCACATTACTTTCATGATTAACCCAACTGAATTTTGCATTTTTTTCAAGCCGATCATTTTGGTACTGTGGAGGCACAGTCTTCAAATATATATATATATATGACTACATTTTAAAAATCCCACCATGATGGTTATCTGAGAAATAGCCAGTTACCCTACTTGCTGACACCAAAGATGATTTCATACCAGCATTAAATTTGCACCAATTACACAATTTCAGGGCCTAGAGACATATTTTCTCATAAACATAGGCACAAGTCAGAGCCTGAAAAGCAATTTTCTTACTTGACTGAGCATACTCCAAACTTTCGCTTTTTAGAAACCATAGCAGATACACTCAGCTTTCATAAGCAATACCTTCTCACACCCTGTAGGAACAGAGCTTTCTTTGCTTTGGAACCGGCATCCAGAGACCATATTTTCATTCTGATTCATGTAGCACTAACTGTTAGCATGCTTTACACAGCAGATCATATCATTTGTCATTTCTCAGTGCTTTCCCACTGCTCACCACAAGAGCTTATCAGACTTCAAATACTTCTTTCTTTCTCTTCCTTCCTTCCTTCCTTCTCTCTCTCTCTCTCTCTCTCTCTCTCTCTCTCTCTCTCTCTCTCTTCTTTCTCTCTCTCTCTCTCCCCCTCCCTCTCTCTCACAGTGGTTTTGGTCATAAGTCATTCAGGTCCTCCAACAACAGGAAGCTTCTGCTGAAAGCCAGCAGGAATGTTTGGAGTTTGGAGACTGTAAAACTTAGATCCCAGTAACTGTCCAGATAGAGGAATTCTGGATACCCAGGACTGAGTACTCCTGTCTCTGAGAGCCTTGGGATTTGATTCCAAAGACCAAAGAAAATGTATGGGGAGAGTCACAAGTTCTGTCAGAACTTGCCACTCATCGTGCCCCTCAGTCCCCCAGAAAAACTAAATTATTTCCCCAGAACAACATAAAAGTGCTTGCTACATTTGCCCCCCCCCACTCCCATTGCTACCCCAGGTCTTTGCAGATTAAATGCAACTTTGCTATACCAAAGAGTCTAAGGACATTTTCCCTATGGTCCGCCCTCCCTCCTTTGTACATACAGGATGAAACTATGCATTTAGCAAACAAAGAGAAAGCACTTCTCCCTTTTCTATCTAGTTGTTTAGGGTGCATTCAAATACCAGAGGCTATTTGGGGGATGCACTTGGCCTTCTGGATTATAACTATGGTGTGGGTTTGCTCTACAATGCATTTGGTAACTACTTCCCAAATAGTGTGGACAAAGAAGCAGAAGGTAAGAAATAGCTACTTCCATGTGTTTAAAAAAAAAAAAAATAGAAAAAAAAGGGAAAAAAAAGAGGAAAAAAGAGAAAAAAAAGAAAAAAAAAGTGTAAAGATCTACTATTTATAGTGTGAACCAAAGACGCTACCTCACTCAATTTCCATTGGTGATTTTAATCACATTGATATACCAAAGAATACCAAAGATATTTTCATGCACGGCCATGGTCTGCAGAGGGAACTCCGCCCCTTCCCTTCCCCACCTTCTCCCTCTTCACTCAGTGTGTAAAGTTGTCTTCATTCTTAATAACAATACAATACCGATAACAACAACATTAGGAACGCCTACTCTTATTACTGCTACTTCTTCTTGTAAATCTCTAGGCAAACACGTTGCAAAGTTTGTAAACTCCTAGGACGAGTGCCTTGCTTGAACCAAAGTGTTAAACCGCTGTTAACCTCTCTCACCTTAGACTCTTTGAATACCTCAGCCTCTTAGAAAGGCCACTAATGAAAAATAAAAAAAAAAAAGGAATAATTATTCACCGTGGTGCTTTTTCTGTGCAACCATGCAATGAAACTTTCTTTGATACCAAAGGATGACTTCCCCCACCCCCAATTCTTGCTGATAAACCAAAGCTCCTCCTCCTCCTCCTCTTCCCTGAGGCCCTCCCCCCACTCCTTCACGGAGTCCCTTCCCCAGGCAGGCCGTGTGTCACTTTTACCAATTCCTCCAAATACCTCATAGTAATAAAGCTTTAGGGTTATGTTGTATAGAGAGTCTATGTGATAAGGCAGAACTTACTAGTTTGTTAATTGTTAAGGTTACTTTAAAGAAAAAAAAAAACCTTTATAATTCTTATTTATTTTGTAGCTGTGTGTTTGGGTGTTCCCTTCCCCCATCCCCCTTTGGTTTGGGGTTTGTTTTCTTGGCTGAACTGCTCAGTTGCTCAAGGAAGAGTTAATTTTTGGGAATGTTCCCCAAGTGGGTTAAAAGTTAAGGGTTGTATAAAAATGCAAGAATGGAATAAGAAATGATTTTCATTTTGATCATTACTTATGGAAGTTTGTGTTTTGTAGAAAATTTGTTTCCACAGGGTAAAAAAAAAATTATATATATATATATATAATCTTTTTTGTGAAACTGGTTCCTATTTTTCTCTATAATGTACTGTGATTTGTTTTAATTTAATTACATTTTATATGAACTTATTTAATCACTTTGTTAATTTATGACTGTGTAGTTTTTACAATGTATATAGTACAATGAAATGGCCAAAACTCTATGTTACAATCTCTTATGTTCTTGATGCTAAGCTGAAGAAAGAGCCTCTCTTGCCTTCAGAGTGTTGTTATCTTTAGTTTGTTCTTGGTGAGCACATTCACATGTGCTCTGAACACTGCCAGCTCCCCCTCAAAAACTTGTACATGCCAAACGAGAGTACCAAGGTAGAAGGATGGAAGGCATTTCCTGTGGTTTTCCTTTAATTTATTTATTTTTTTAAAAAAATTACTCTGCAGGTAAGACCTGAAATTTCAAAGAGCTTAAGACCTTTCCCAATGTCTCGAAGCACCTGTGTCTGTGGAATACTTTGCTCCACCACTGACTGCTTTTGTTTGTTGGTTTGTTTGTTGGTTTGTTTGTTTTTAACTATCCAAGCATGGGTATAGGAAGTCAAAGTATAAAAACCTAAAGAGACAAGCTAACTTGAATCTGGAAACCCTCTCAATGCCTTCATTCTGCATTTCTGGGTGGAAGGCAGCCTTTCTGCCAAGCTGTCTTTAAGAGAAAGACAGGGCTGGGGTGGGGTGGGGAGTGGCGCCAACTCCCAGCAGCCCATGCAAGAAACGAAACAAATTCACTTGGCTTAATGATCACTCTAACCTAGGAAATTCGGTTAAGAGCACCATACCCCGGCTCCCCAGCTGCCCCATCCTGTCTTCTCATGTGTACCCTACCAAATGGGAAGGACTCTAAGGGTCCTGGGGGAGACTATAGCAGAGCAATTTCAATTTGTGTTTCCTCACTCTCCATCTCGAAGACATGAGCCTTGGTCAGGCCCCTTAGCCAAGGCGGGTCTGGTCCTTGATCAGCACACACAGAACCCTCGAGGACCAGGGCCACCCTCACAGGAGTCACCACTCTGTCAGTCAGCTTTACACAGGTTGCATAGACTCATTGCTGTACCCAACATCCCTCTCAACATAGGCATTTGGCCTTCTTTTCTTTTGCAGGCATGTTTGGGGTGGGGAAGGAGAGGGGAGGGTGCAGATTTCGGGTCAAGAGGAGCATTTTTATACTGTGTGTGAATAGGGTAATAAATCAGCTCTGAGCCTGGGGTGGCAGAGTCAGAGTCAGGATGCTGAGCCCGGGGTGGCAGTGCTGTGTAGTCAGAATGGTGAGGGAAGGTTTTGAGAGGTCGTCAGTGAAGCTCACAGCAGAGTTATCTTTACAAGGTCACACTTCTATTTCTATGTTAGTGTTGATTTTCTTAAGTAGTATGTTCTGCATTTATTACATAATCATTGTGGGCTCATTTTAGAATTGCCGTCTCAACCAACTGACAATTAATCACAATAATAAACTCTAAAACACTGCCTTCCACTTGTTTTGCTAGCTGTTGTCATATCTCACCCTCCCCCATTTGCTGTCCCATGAGGACCAGCCCATATGTCACTCACTGAGTCCTGTCCCTTTCCCCTTTTCTATTTACAGCACACTTGACCTCAGCTATTGTAAGAGTGTGACTCAGTTTCCCTGTTCAAGTTAGCTTGATGGTTTATTATATAAGGAAGGTGCCTAAGACAATCATCAGGTAAAAATTAAATGAAAGATCAGTAGAGTAGAAAATTTTCCAAGGGCAGGGGGAGTTCTTCCTTAGCAATGAATAAAAAAAAAAAATCAACAGAAAAGGTAAATACATGGTTATTTAACTACACATCTAACCATAAGGGGCTTAGGAGATTTTTGATAGGAGACTAACAAACGTTACTGTCCTTTTCTTTGACAATTAGAAAATGGTGGTAGTTTCTACACTGCATCAACATGTCAGATGAAATGATTATTGTACCCAGTTACAGTCATTTGCTGATACTTTGTCTTTCTCGCTGTTGACCCTTCTTCTGTATTTTCTGTGCATAGCGACAAAATGTGTCATGTGTTAGGCATTCTTCTGGTTTGTACTGCATTAAGGTTTCTTTCTTTCCTTTTGTTTTTTTTTATTAATTTTTTTGAGCTTCAATACTGCTCTCTCTTTATGCCGTGCAATATCATCTGCTGTGTTTGCTAAAGAAAAAAAGAAGAAAAAAAAAAAAGCAAGTGGTGATGTCATCACGCTCCCAGTGTTACAATGTTTCCGCATTTGTGTAGTCACCGAAATGTAGTGAATAAAATGTTGGATTTTCCAGCACTTTAAATTTAGACACTCCTTGCCTTTTTTTGTTTCATTCCACCTGCAGTGCTGAGTGAGCAGTCCGTGGATTTTCTCTGAAGGACAGGTGGAGAGGTAGGAGGGCAGCATGCCCAAGAGAACAGGAACCAGTGCTGTACTTGAAGAAAGATTACAAAACATTTAAATGTATTATTACAATGTATTTCAGTGGATTCACACCCTATTCAACCCTTAAGTCCTCCCAGAGCCATCTCCACCCACCACTCAATCTTCTTCTTCCTCTTCCTCTTCCTCTTCCTCTTCCTCTTCCTCTTCTTCTTCTTCTTCTTCTTCTTCTTCTTCTTCTTCTTCTTCTTTTCAATAGCCCACTGAGTCTAATTTGTGCTGTCCAGAGGTATTGAGCTTCAGCAAATGGTTCCCCCAGTCTCAGTTTCCACTCTGCACAATGGACCTGCCTTAGTTAGAAGTTAGAAGCCCGCAGACTTTGGCACAGTGTCTGGCATGTAAATCCTCACTGGCTCTTAGTTTATCTGATAAAAGCAGATTCGGTTTTCTTCTCATTTCCATTCAATCCCTGGCATAGCCACAATGAAAACAACTGATTCTCAAGTTGGCCCTTCATTTTTAAAATGTTTTTATTACATTTCTATTACTTTATTTTGTGTGTGCACACACATGCCACACAATGCAACTGGAGACCCAAGGACAACTTGGGGGCTCGTTTCTTTTCTTCTACAGTGTGGATCCCAGGCATGGAACTCAAAGCTATCAACAGGGCGTGGTGGCAACTGCCTTTACCCTCTGAGTCATCTCTCAGACCCAAGTTTTTCACATTTCAAACATAAGAACAGAATTGCTTTCTTAGGCATGTTGGCTCATGCCTTTAAACCCCGCACTTGGGAAACCAGAGACAGACAGATCTCTGTGAGTTCAAAGCCAACCTGATCTACACAGTGAGTTCTAGATCAGCCAGGGCTACATAGTGAGACCCTGTCTGAAAAAAAGAAGTCAGAAGAAAAATAGAAACCTTCCAGGACTAGCCAATATGTCTCTGTCTAGCCCAAACTCCCAAAGTCCAAATTCCTCCAAACAAAAACATGGTCAGGCCTACCACAGCAATACCTCTCTCCTGTACCAACTTATGTCTTAGTTGGGGTTTCTATTGTGGAGAGACACCATGACCATAGCAATTCTTATAATGAAAAACATTTCATTGAGGTGGCAACTTATAGTTCAGAAGTTCAGTCAATTAACATAGTGGCAGGGAGCATGGTGCCATGCAGGCAAACATGGTGCTGGCTACATCTTGATCAGAAGACAACAGAACATGGACTGTGACACTGGAAGAAGTTTGAACACAAGAGAACTCCAAGGCCACCCCCATAGTGACTACTTCCTCCAACAAGGCCACACCTCCTAATAGTACCACTCCCTTTGAGATTATAGGGGCCAATTACATTTAAATTACCACACTCTCCTATCTTTCTTTCTTTTTAAAGATATTACATTCGCTGGGTGATAGTGGTGGCACATACCCTTAAGTCCAGCACTCAGGAGACAGAGGCAAGTGGGTCTCTGTGAGTTTGAGGCCAGCCAGGTCTACAGAGCAAGTTCCAGGATAGCCAAGGCTATATACAGAGAAACCCTGTCTTTCGAGGGGAAAAAAAATAAACAAACAAAAAATTACGTGTGTGTGTGTGTGTGTGTGTGTGTGTGTGTGTGTGTGTGTGTGTGAGACAGTGTATTTGTGGAGGTTAGAAGACAAAACCTTACAGGACTTGGTTCTCTCCTTCCACCATGGGGGTCCAAGGATTGAACTCAGGTCATCAGGCTTGGCAGCAAGCACCTTTACGGGCCGCACCATCTCACCACCTGTTTTTTAAAGCATTGAAACCAGTGTCAGTTCTGACTGCAGAGAACAGTGCTTCTAAGGTAGTTCATCCCTATGTCCGTGCTAGGAAGGTCCATCGTGCGTGCAAGATGGAGGCCTCCCCACTTCTGTCTTTCTGGGTGTTTAAGGAGCTGCCCCACCTTCAGCCCTCTCCTCTAGTCCCAATCCAATTGCTGAGTTCAGAAACACACAGTGTCTGTGGTGTCACCCTTAAGGAAACATGAAGCAGAAGGATTTTATATTTGTCTTCATCCTTAAAGATTTCTGTTTAGGACAAAGAGGCCCCAAAAGTTCTCTCTCCAAGACAAGGATTTTAGCCATAGGCTATGACATCCTTACTCAACCAGCACTCAAAGAAAAGAGCTGTGAAGAACTGACATTCAGCCAGGCCGTGGAGGCACATACTTTTAATCCCAGCTCTCCGGAGTCAGAAGCAGGATGGTGAGCTTGAGGTTAGCCTGGTCTACAGAGCAAGTTCCAGGACAGCTAGGGCTTTACACAGAGAAACCCTGTCTTGAAAAATCAAGAGAGAGAACTGGCATCCTAAGGAAGGTATGGTGTGGCACACCTGCGGTCCTAGACTAAGAAGGATGAAGGAGGATGGGTATGAGTTCAAGGCCTGCTTCCATTGCACAGAGAAGAAGCCGTGTTTCAGAATAAGGACCAATCAAACAAAACCCCAGTGTCTTGGTGATAAGCCATCAGAAAGACCTTTGCTATCCACTGCACTTAGGGTAGAGTTCATGTTGCTTATTTTTTTTTGGGGCGGGGGGTACGTTTCCAGACAGGGTTTCTCTGTGGCTTTGGAGGCTGTCCTGGAACTAGCTCTTGTAGACCAGGCTGGTCTCAAACTCACCCAGATCCGCCTGCCTCTGCCTCCCACGTGTTGGGATTAAAGGTATGCGCCACCAACACCTGGCGTGTTGCTTATTTTTGTTCTGATTGTCATATCACTCACTACATCATCTAAACCCTATACCTGGCACCTTAAGACATAGTCATGAGAGACACTGTAAGAACTGTCCTGTTCCTGCCCTCCCCAGCTTGGGCCACTCCCCAGGGTTATTCTCTCTGCCCTCTCTATCTCAGCCTTTGAAGGCTTCTGCCTGGAGTACTATCCCACCCTTCAGTTTTCATCACCTGTAAAACAGCTGGCTGCCAATGCCCCATCCCTGAGGTAGGAAGTTTCCCAGTCCCTCTCTGTGGTTATCCAGCACAGCATGGCACTCCTCATCTCAATACCTGCTTATATTGAGTACATCTGCTAACACATGCACACAGGTGCATCCCTTACAACACATACACACAGGTGCGTACTCTGCCTCCCGCACACCACAACTCCCTTTAGTGAGTCAGCACACCATCTGTGTCATCCAGACAGACAACCCATAAGGTCTTCTTCATCACCAGAGACCTGCCATCAGCTTGCTTTGCTGACTTGGCTCTGACACTTACAAGGCTTCATCTAGAATGAATGGACCACAAGATCTCAGAATCACGACAGAGCTCTCTCCGGACCTTACGGAGTCCAGAGAACCATGTTGTTCTCTAGAAGTGAACTCGGGAAAGGGTGTGTGGGATTCCCCTCCCCCACACACTGCTGGGTTACACAATCACACCCAGACACTTGTGTTCTGTCCCAGCAGAAACACTTGCGGAAGGCAGCTGAGGACAAGTAGCATAGCCTTGGAAGACTCGCTGTTCTCTGAAGCTGGTCTCCACTGACTTGCAGCTTGAAGTGTGTTCTGGGTGTACCAGGGAAGGTAGAGACGTGCTTCAAAGTCTGTCCTCTAAAAAAGCAACAAGGACACTTGTTGTGGGAGCTCAATTTGTTAAGCCAATGACGTTTGGGGTGACTAGCCATGGGCATGGTTTTCTCTGATATGTGACCAGATAAAAACTGGGGGGTAAGGGTGGAGTGGGGTGCTCTCTAGCTTGGGCATGGAAGGCTTCCTGATGCAACACGCCATTCGGTGACCTGGTCTGGAGCTTTCTCCATCCTTTCCTGGTGGATGAAGAGGCAACAGCATCACTTCCCACTGTATTGTGTGTTCCCTATTTCATCCCTTAATAAATAAATCTTCTTCCCAAGCTTCCGTGGATTTCTTGCTATACCTAGCTAGCACCCGTGGTTAAACGGATGGCGCTCCTACAACAGACACTGGCAGAAACAACCCAAACAACTTAGTCAGTGATAGAAATTAGCTACAGGTCTGCCATGATCTGAGTAATGCGTGTTTAAGAATACCAGAGAGCTGGGGAGAAACCCAGTCGGCAAAACCCTTGTCTTGCAAAAACAGGAACCCTAGTTTAATTCCCAGAGCAGTGTGCTAGGCATGGTAGTGGATGTTCAACAGAGGTCCCTCGGATTCTCTGGACAGCCCAACCTAATCAGAGAATTTTGAGCCAGTGAGAGACCCTGTCTCAGAAAAGGTAGACAGCACCTGAGGAATGACATCCAAGCATGTTTTCTGAACTTCATATACAACTGTTACACGAACCCATATCCATACATGAACACATGAGGACAGCTAGCTCAACAACCAGCTTTGTGGTTCTCTAATGTGCACTGAGCAGCTTAATCTCCCCACTCCAGCTCTCCAGTAGCCTTTAGAACCAATCAATAGCTCCATAGTCAGTGAAAACCAATTTCCTAGCCCTGGTGGAAGGGCAGTAGGCTATTGGTCTCTCCCAAAGTGTAGATCTCTTTGAACTGCCATTATCTGACCACTCTGGATATCCCCAGGGATCTCCATTCACAGTAACTGTATTTATTTGGCCCAACTCAGAACTCACCCTGATGTCCTAGGGGTATTTGTCAAGAACAGTGAAAAGTAAGAGTTTAATATCGCAGCTGCCTAAGGCAGTGGCCACACCGAGAACCCGTAAAGCCGAGTTAAAAACTAAAAGGGAAAGGCAGATATGACATTCATAGTGGCTTTGGAAAGTTCCAGGACACTGCTGGGAATCTGGACAATGACATACATCCACATGGAATAACCTCACTTACTGACTGATGCTCACAAATTATGAATGATAATCACTTGGAGAAAACACCACTCCTGGATGAGTGCTCTACTGAACGGGAACTGGAGTCTAGCTGGGAGAATTCAGCTTTAACAAGGCAAACACCTCTGTACTGATGACTGTTAACACTGAATGTGAACTTGACAGGACTTGGAATCACCTAGGTTACAAGTGTCTGGGCACATCTGTGTGGCGCCATTTACTGGGTTAGTGCCAGGAAGAGCATCAGACAGAAAAACGTGGGCTGAGTACTCCTATCTCCCTGCTTCCTGACTGTGGTGGATACAATGTGACCAGTTGTCTCTCTCCTGCTGCCTCGATGTCCCCACCATGATGGTCTGTGTGCCCTGCAACTGTAAACTGTAATAAAAGGTTTCCTCCTTTCAGTTGCTTTTCCCCAGATATTATATCACAACTATGCTGTGGGATATTTTGATCGCACTCTGACACTCCCAGAACTGTCAGTAAAATTTACCTTAAATCAGAGGTCAGAGATAACTATTCGCTGACCAAATCAGCCCTAGATGTTTTGGAGGACCCAGAACATATAGAGAGACACAGGAAGTACTAGGGCTTAGAGAAAGAGGTTCAGCCCTTTTGAATCAAGGAAAAGAAAGGAGATCACTGGACGATTCTCTACCACTTCTCTGATCAACCAGGTTTTACCCCAGTATCTGACTCCTGATAAAACAATAATTAGATAAGTACCTTACACAACACTTTAAAAGACAACACCACAACAGTTAAAGAAAGCCCAGCTAGAAGGAGACAATCAAGTCACACTATAGAGACACAGTGACTCCAAAAGCACAACATATATAGAAAACAACACAGAAATACAAATGCTAGTTTATAAATGGTCACACAACCCGGGGAGATATTTCTCAAGACAGACAAATGGGCAACAAGCACATAAAATATGCTCAACACATGAAGTCATTAGTGAAATGAAAGCCAAAACCATAATGAAACATCACTTTCTGCCCACTAGGATAGCATTTTTTAAAAAAGCCAAGCCTTGTGGCATATGTCTGTGGTATAGTCCTGGGGAAGCAGAGGCAGGAGGATCACCACAAGTTTGAGGCCAGCCTGGTCTACATAGCAAGTTCCAGACCAGCCAGAGTTACTTAGCAAGGTCTTGATGGAAAGAAAGAAAGAAAGAAAGAAAGAAAGAAAGAAAGAAAGAAAGAAAGAAAGAAAGAAAGAAAGATTGTGCCAGAACTAACACATTGGAGACTCCTTAAAGAAGTTTAAGGTTTTTGAAAAAGATTTTATTTACTTATTATGTATAGTGTTCTTCCATCTGCATGTATGCCTGCACGCCAGAAGAGGGCACCAGATCTCATTACAGATGATTGTGAGCCATCATGTGTTTGCTGGAAATTGAACTCAGGACCTCTGGAAAACCAGCTAGTGTTCTTAACTACTGAGCCATTGCTCCAGTCCTCCAAGAAGTTTAAGTTTTCTTATGTCACTGACAGGACCATAAAAAGATTCAGGCGCCTTAGAAACCAACTTGGCAGTTTCTCAAAAAAGATTTCCATTTGCACTCACAAGTAAAAGAACAAAAGAGGCCTAGTCACACAGTAGTAAGCGCACAAATGCTTCTGATAATGTTGGTTATAATAAAAAGGGAAAGACTGGAGGAGTCAGAGGGATAAAGGACACCACAAGAAAATGGCTCACGGAATCAACTAACCTGGGCTCATAGGGGCCCACAGACTGAACTAACAATCAGGAAGCTTAGGGTCTGACCTAGATCCTCGGCATATGTTATGTTTGTGTAGCTTAGTGTTGTTAGTATTTAGGCATTTGCATTTATACTGGCCTGACTTTGGAGTTCTGACAAGATATGCCTTCAACTGCTGACACTAAGAGCACCACCTGTGCCTATTCATTGTATTCTCTTTTAAAAGGCCCTACCCACCTGCCATCCCCCTCTCTCTTTCTCTCCCTGTCTGTCTGTTCTTCCTCTCTCTGCCTCTCTCTTTGCCCCCCCCCCTTTCCTCTCAGGGACTGGGAGGAGAAAAGGGAAGGGAAACTGCCGTTGGGGTGTAATATATGAGAGAAGAATAAACAAAAAAGAAAAAGAAAACTTTTAGGTCACACAGAGAGAGAGAGAGGAGAGAGAGAGAGAGAGAGAGAGAGAGAGAGAGAGAGAGAGAGAGAGAGGCGGAGTGGGGGAAATAAGCCCGAGACAGCAATGAATGAAAATTAGAAACCCAGTGGTAGTGCATGCCTTCAGTCCCAGCTCTCCGGAGGCAGAGGCAGGCGGATCTTCATGAGTTCAAGGAGAGTTCCAGGACAGCCACGGCGTTACACAGAGAAACCCTGTCTCGAAAAACAAACAAAAAAAATAAGAAAGGAAAAAAAGTAAAAACACTGAGTTCTGTGGGGTGTGTGTGTGTGTGTGTGTGTGTGTGTGTGTGTGTGTGTGTGTGTGTATGTGTGTGGTGTCTGGCTTTAAACTCGACTGGGCGCTCTCCAGCGTGAACTTTGTATATGACCACGTGAGTGCCCGGTCAAATGGCTGCTGGACATGCCTTGGCCCTTCATCTTTTCCAGGATTAGTTATATGTATTTTGGCCACTAGATGGCAGCACTTGATCACATGCCTGTCAGCAAAACTGGTAGGAACCAGGGATCAAATAGAGAGCTTTAAAACAATGAGAGAGCTTCTGCTCACACAGGAGCAGTGACATCACCGTGTGATGTATAATCACTACAAGGAGATGCCCTCTTTATGGACACTTAAGTGACGAGGTACAAAAGAATGAGCCAGTAAACAGTGATGTAAAGTTCATAGGCTTAATTACCCACCCCACCCATTCCCACCCTTCCTCCTCTTGCAGCCCTGCAAGTGTGCTGAAGAAGCCCCAGGCAGGACTCAGCAAGTGCACAAGGTCACACTGCTGAAAAGTAGCAAAGGGCACTCCCGCATGTTTAAGTTCAAGAAACTACACACCACATTACTTTTTTCTCATTTGTTCTTTAAGTCGTTTTCCAAACTTGTCATTTTCCAAAAAGCCACAGTGTACACAGCAAAAAAATATTCCAGCAGTTCCAAAGGTTATTCTTAGGAATAATGCAGAGTGGGTTGGGACCACAAGTGGCAGGTCCCCAGTCCTGCGCTGGGACCTCAAGGATCTCAGTCCAGGGCAGGTGATGGTCCGCAGGCAGATGGGGAAAGAGAGATCTGTAGATGTGACTTTTGTTTGTTTGTTTGTTTGTTTGTTTTGGGTTTTGTTTTGTTTTTCGAGACAGGGTTTCTCTGTGTAGCTTTGGAGCCTATCCTGGCACTCGCTCTGGAAACCAGGCTGGCCTCGAACTCACAGAGATCCGCCTGCCTCTGCCTCCCGAGTGCTGGGATTAAAGGCGTGCGCCACCAATGTCCGGCTGTAGACGTGACTTACATTGAAAGTTTTATTGAGGGGGAGGTAAGAAAATAAGGTAAAGAGATACAGACACAGGAAGGACAGAAGAGAAGAGGTGGACAGGAAAAGTACTATCTGCCTCAGGAGAAAGAAAGGGAAGTGGGCAGGTCTTTCTTTTAAAGGGGTCCTTTGCACCTGCGAGCAGACAACTCGCCATGGAACCCTGGGCTGACCAGTGAACGGCCTGAGTGCATTCTGCCAGGTGACAGAGGCAGGCCATCATAATGCCTGAATCCTTAGTTATTCCTTAAATTCGTCTTCATAGTTCCACACACTAAGGTTCCCTGTTATTCCCTCACCCCTTCCCACCAGTCATCTAGGTTCTAGAGAACCTCCTAGAAGTATTCTCTGTGTGGTGGACATCTCGTATCATTCAGTTGACATCTAGTGACATCTAGTTGTCATCTACATTGACATCTAGTATCTTCCTCCATCACTCTCCATCTTTTTTTTTTTTTAAAGATTTTTTATTTATTGGAGGCCAGAAGGGGGCAGTAAATCCCCCGAAGTTGGAGTCATGGGAGGTTGTGAACCCCCTAATATGGGTGCTGGGAAGGAAACCCATGTGCCCTGGCAGACCAGCAAGTGCTGCTGAGCCACCCACCCAGCCCTTCTACCTTATTGAGATGCTGTCACTCACTGAACCTGAAGCCCACCAATTGGCTGGACTAGCTGGCCAGTAAGCCTCCATGGATCCTATTCTTTCCACTTTGCCTGCACTGGGATTTATACGTGTGGGCCACTCCTTTTTATAAGATTGCTGGGGATGTACGCTCAGGTCCTCATGCTTGCAGGGCAAGCACTTTACCTACAGTTATCACCTAGCTCACTCCCAGAAATATGGTGCCTATATTTAGGCACATATTCGCTGTCACTGACCTCCCTGTTTAGTCCATGTGTGAGAATATCCCAAAACATCTCGTGCCCATCCCACCACCCTTTATCTCCATGCTTGCTTCTTCATTTGTTTAGAGGACACCATGTGCTTGGGGACTCCATCATTGCTTGGTTTCCTGGCCACCACTCAGAGCACAGAGGCTGGCCTGGCTCAGGGATGACTCAGGGGCTAATGTCCCACACTCTGGAAACAAAGGGGGTTTCCAGCCTTTGTACTTCAAGGTGCTAAGCCCTGGCAGCACTAGCAGGTCACTGTAAGGTGGCCTGTGTTAGTCACGATACAGACTCACAGAACAGGTTGTTTATTCCCTAAAATGCGGTCAAATGTTTTTATCTGGGTTCATACTAAGCTTGGGCCTTGGAGGCTATTGAAGCCAGGCATGCATCTCAGAGTGTATGCTTCATGGGTTTTATCCCCAACACCACCAAAAAAAGAAAGACTTTGTAAACCTGGAGAATAAAGTATAATGTCTGTCTTAGTTAGGGTTACTATTGCTGTGAAGGGACACCACGAACAAGGAAACTCTTAAAAAGAAAATGTTTAATTGGAGTGGCTGGCTTACAGTTTCAGAGGTTCAGTCCATTATCATCATGCAGCATGTGGCATGCAGGCAGATGTGGTGCTGGAGCTGAGAGTGCTGCAGCTTTGAGGCAACAGGAAATCAACTGAGACACTAGGCATTTTCCTGAGCATAGAAAACCTCAGAGCCCGCCCCCACAGTGACACACTTCCTCCAACAGGGCCTTAACCACTTCAACAAAGCCACACCTCCTAATAGTGCCACTCCCTGTGAGATTATGGGGGCCAATTATATTCAAACTACCACAATGTCATATCCAGCATCACCTACCAACATTACCTCACATCTGGGTCAGTTCCTTACAGTTTGTGGCTACTAGAAGGGTTGGCCCAGGAGCAGTACTAGGAGTGGAGTCAAGGCTGTGGGTCAAAAAAGTAAACACCAAGGGCTGGGGCTGTAGCTCAGTGGCAGACCAGTTGCCTAGCATGGGTTTCTTTTTTTCTTTTCTTTCTTTCTTTCTTTCTTTCTTTCTTTCTTTCTTTCTTTCTTTCTTTAATTTTTATATATTTGAATTACAAACAAGATTGAATTACATGATGATCCCGGTTCTCTTCTCCCTCCCTTCCTCCTCTACCACCCCCCCCCAACTAAAATCCTACCTGTCATATGTCCTTTCTTCTAATCCACACCTGACTCAAAATTTCTGTTTCCTCATGACCTCTGCATCCTTCCTTTTCTTCCCTTCTCACTCTCGTAGCTTCCTCCCCGCCTAGCGTGGGTTTCAATCCCTGGTATTGAAAAAAATAGATTCAAGTCTATATCTGCCTCCTCAGGCAGACAGACAGACACACAGGCAGGCAGATAGACACACACAGATACACAGACACAGAGTTACACACACACACACACACACACACACACACACACACAGCTGAATCCAAGAAAAACCAGGAGGGTTCTTGTAGATGGTTTCAAATATCCTGGTAGCTTTTGTGTAGATTTCTCCTAAATCATGTCAGACCACAATTGTGACTTGCTATATTCTGAATGTAGTCATAAGTATCCCCCCTCTCTGTATAGTCCACAAGTAGGAAGATAAATGTAGTCTCACTGAGCAGCATATACATAGGTGATACTTTAGGTGTTTGTCATTTATGGAGGTCAGCTTTTCTGTGTAGTACATCTTCCACTCATAAAACATTCTTAGGGCTGCTCTTCCAGAGGACCTGAGTTCAATTCCCAACAACCACATGGTGGCTCCTTACCATTTGTAATGAGATCTGATGCCGTCTTCTGGCCAGCAGGCATACATGCAGACAGAATGTTGGATACATAATAAATAACCAAATCTTATTTTAAAAAAAGAAAAGCCCATTCTTAGAGGGGCTGAGGATGTGGTTCAGTCAGTAGACTGCTTCTCTAGAGTACACAAAGTGCTGGGTTTGATCCACAGCTCTCCAGAAACTGGGAGTGATGCTGTACACCTGTAATCCCTAGCACTCAGGAGGTGAAGGCAGGAGGACCAAAAGTTCAAGGTCAGCCTGGGCTGTATGGTGAGCTTTCTTGGTTGGGATAAATGAGATCCTGTCTTAAGGATTAAAATTGGAGTACTTCAGAAATACTTAATCTGGATGTGTAGACAGAACTTCCAGCATGCAGGAAATCAACAGAGAAAGTGAGCTAAGCTCCACAGAGAAGCCTCTGGACACATCCAAGTGGCCTGGCCTCATCTGGAGTCAGAACAAGACGAAAGGGAGCTTTGTGGTTTGAGACAGACATAAAGGTATATGTATGTATGTATGTATGTATGTATATGTATATATATGTATATATATTATTTACAGACACATTGTACAGTCTCCTATGGATCCTAGTTTTCACAAACTCACTATAAAGCACATTTTTAGGTATAATTTGGGAGATTTTAGCATTTACTGTAAATTATATAGTATTGAGGATATAATTATACAATTCAATTTGTTTACTTATGAGAGGTGATACTTTGACTCTAAAAGTGTTTTTATTTCTAAAAGATGTGCACTGAGTTTTTTTTTTTTTTAAATAACTTTGTTTTACCCCTTCCTCTGGAATTTTCAGACTTTAGGGGGAAGTTGACAATGGTAGATATGGCCACTCTGCCATCTCATTTTTGTTCTGGCTACTTGAAAGCAGGTGGCATTACTGACAAGTGGGGACAGATTTGTGGGGAGAAAGAAGAGCAAACTGAAATGTTTGTACACACACACACACACACACACACACACACACACACACACACCTCCTATGCGGCCTCTGGGAGTAGTGAGTTCTGCACAGTCAGCAGGCAGAGGCAGGGCCTGCATTACGAAAAACCAGGCTTCTTGCACCACAATCTGGAACCCTCTCACCCACATCCTATCACACTCACCGGAGATATGGCAAGGCACTCTGAAGCAGCAAGAGGGGCAGGCACACCCTTGTTTGCACCATGTGCTCCAGGCCTCCCAAGTCAGGGGACCTGCTTCAGAGGTAGCAGCAAGCCCTGAGTTAACATTTCCAAAGGCCTCACATGTGGGCAGGAAGGCAGATGAAGTCTCCAGGGGCTTTAGTTCCTCCAGGCATACAACCTCAGAGCCATGCCTGTAACCTCTAATGAGTACCTCAGCGGGGAGCATGTATGAACTGGGGCCTCAGCTTCTTAGACTGTTCAGTTTGGAATAACCATTGAGATTCTCAGAGAGACAGTGGCTCTGGATGTTGTCAACAAGAACCAAGAAACAATCCATTAGACTAATCCAAAAGGCCCATCTCCACTGGCTGTGGTCGAGCACACCTGAACTGCCAGCACTTTGAGACCAAGGCAGGAAAACCCAGAATCAGAAGCCAACTCAGGCTTGCTTAGTAAGCTCCAGCTTAGACTATATAGTGAGACTCTGTCTCGAATGAAAGCAATAGAAACAAAAACAAAACCCCAGTCTGGCCTCAAGTCTCCTGTGCTTGGGCCCCAAATACCCTGGCTGACTCAGAGGCGAGGTCCTCAGCCTTTTCTTCCAGGTTTTGCAGGAAGGGTTGGGTGTCTTGTGGTGCTGGGAAGTGAGTGGGAGATGGCTGAGTATTCCAGTATTGCTGACGACTCTCTGACAGGCAGGGATGCTCCTCCACCAGTTAGCAGCAGGCTGTGGATTAGGAGTGGCAGAAAGGATGTCTTTAAATAGATTTCCTTTTTTGTTTGTTTGGTTTGAGGCTTGGTGATCAAGGTCACTCTGGGAGAAGCTTGGAACATAGTAGAGGGCTCTGGGTAGAGGCCGTGGGCTTACATTTCACCACCATCATCTTTCCACTTCAGTGGGGAAAGAACAAGGTTGGCAGCGAGGGTACAGAAATGAGAAACAGAAGAAATTAGTGCAGTAAAGTCAGCATGCACACCCCTATTAAAATTCGTTTCAGGGCTGAGAGTGTAGCTCAGTGGTGGGGGCACTCGCCCAGCATGTGTGAGGTTCCATCTCAAGCTCCACAAACAAAAGCAACAAGAATGACAAGCCGTGGCTTAGTCCCCTAGAGAGTTCAGTTCAGCTGGCACAACTTAACTTGGTGAAGACTCCTTGGTGCTAACGGCAGCGTGGCATGAGTCTCCTAGATAAAGACACTTGCAGCACTTGGGAGGCAGAGGCAGGTGGATCGCTGTGAGTTCGAGGCCAGTCTGGTCTCCAGAGCGAGTGCCAAAGCTACACAGAGAAATCCTGTCTCAAGGGAAAAAAAAAAAAAAAGACACTTGCAAGGTGTTCTTTCTTTGTGAGCAAGGACTACCAAGTCCTTCATCTGACACTTGGTAGCTTGCATGGTTTGTGGAGGTGTGGGAGGGCATTAAGACAGTGTTTTGCCAT